>NW_007246633.1:171280-225940 GCF_000164805.1 Carlito syrichta | reverse complement strand
TGGCTGATTTTTTGATTTATTGTAGAGATGAGGTCTCGCTGCCCAGGCGGATCTCGAACCCACGGGCTCAGGCAATCCACTCACCTCAGCCTCCCAAAGGCGCGGGATTACAGGCTGAGCCACCGAGCCTGGCTTCTTCCTGTTTTTTAAACTTATACAAGTGAGTTATACATTTATTCACCTCAACATTATATTGGTTATTATATTAACATGGTTCATGTTGCAGATGGACATAGTTGTACCTATTTCATAGTAATATATAGGCAGAATTCTGTTATATTAATACAACACAATTTTTCTTAGTCCATTTTTCTGTGGATGGCATTTCCCCCCCATATTTTGGCTATTATTTAGTGTTGTTGTGCATATTCTTGTATGTGTATGTGTATTCTGGTAACAAGGTATGAAATTTCAGGGTAATAAATATCTTCCTGCAATAGAGCTGTCAGTTGTCTATAATCATTTCACCAATTTGCACTTCACTAGCAACCAAAAGAGTTATCCTTCCTAACACTTGAAAATGTAATTCTACATTCTATGTAGAACACTTAGAAATATCAGTCTTTTATTTTAGCCATTCTTGGAGGGAAGTTTTAATAAAGTACGTATCTTATTATGGTTTTTATTTGCATTTTTCTGTTTACTAATGAGGCAAAGCATCTTTTCATATTCATAAGCCATTTGAACTCCCTCTTATAAAATGATTAGTTATCTTACCCATTTATATCCTGATCATTAGTCTTTTCCTTACTTATGTAAGGTAATATGCAATATGAAACTGTCAGCGATGTACATGATTCTGTTTAATGTTCAAGAATCTACGAACTGAAAGTTTTATGCCACTTTTCATTAAATTTACCCTCATATTCAATCTTTTTCTATTTATTTCTTCTTGTATATCTTGTCTTCTTTCCGAAGTATTTTATTCTCACCAAAAAGTAAAACTTTAAAATTTTCCTTAAGTGCAAATCTGAGCCGGGTTCGGTGGCTCAGCCTGTAATCCCGCGGTTTTGGGAGGCTGAGGTGAGTGGAGTGCCTGAGCCCGCGGGTTCGAGACCCACCTGGGCAGTGAGACCTCATCTCTACAATAAATAAAAAAAATCAGCCGAGTGTGGTAGTGCGCGCCTGTAATTCCGGCTATTGGGAAGACTGAGGCGGAAGGATCGCCAGAGCCCAGCAGGTTGAGGCTGCGGTGACCGGGAGCGGCCACTGCATTCCAGGCTGGGCTACAGAGAGACTCCAACTCAAAACAAAACAAAACAAACAAACAAACAAAAAAAAATTGCAGATCTGTCAGTGACAAACTCTGTTTTTTTTCTTTTTTAACGTAAAGATGTTTTTATATTTCTCCATTATTTAAAAATAAGTTCATTGATATAGATTTATAAACTGGCAGTTGTTTACTTAAGAACCATGAAGCCGGGCTCGGTGGCTCAGCCTGTAATCCCGCGCCTTTGGGAGGCTGAGATGAGCGGATTGCCTGCGCCCGCGGGTTCGTGGCCCGCCTGGGCAGCGAGACCTCATCTCTACAATAAACCAAAAATTTAGCTGGGCGTGGTAGCGCGCGCCTGTAATTCCAGCTACTCGGAAGGCGGAGGCAGAAGGATCGCCGGAGCCCAGCAGGTCGAGGCTGCGGTGGCCGGGAGCGGCCACTGCACTCCAGTCTGGGCGACAGAGTGAGACTCCAACTCACACACACAAAAAGAACCATGAAGGGGGGACTTCTGGGAAAATGGCAACGGAGCCAGACTATGTGAGTCCCAGTGTGAGTGAGTGACAGTATGGAAAAATTTGCATATGTGTCTGTAAGTGTGTATGTGATTGGCTGACTGAGTGGGGATTTGAGAGCAAGTGTCCAGGACTTTTCTGTTGAACTGGCTGTCATGGTAGCTGCTTTGCTTGGTCCCCAGCACTTGTCCAGGTGCAGAAGCTGAGCACCATTTTTTAAAAAAAAGTTAGCAAAGCCTTTCTTAGTAAGAAGCTGCTGGGAGTGACTTCTGGCTCTAGGCTCTGCATCACTACTGCATCACAGTGAGGGAGACCAGAGGCAGAGCCTCACTGGAGAAGATGAAACAGGCACCTGCCACCATCTTGAAAACTGGGAAGGAAAGTGATCCAGCTTGCTTACCATGGAGTGATAGACCCTATCTCTGTGACCAGTGGATTAACTACTCAGGGGTAGATTGTGACCCAGAAGGAATATCCCAAAAGCACAAACTCCAGAGGGACAGGATGAGTGCTGAATCTCAGGCACCCCATTGCTCACACTGATTCAGCTGTGGAACAAAGGGTGTGACCAGAAAAGGATGAGGAAGACCCCCCAAAGAGATCAGCAGTGTGTCTGGGGCTGACTCAGTCCCCTTCTTCCCAGGGATTCTTTGAACGTCATACCCACATGGCTGTGGCATGACTGAGGAGGGCTAACTCAGGCAGAGCCTGGATGTCAGTTCTGGTAGGTAGACTCTACTCTAGGATAAACCTCGCTTGGGTGCCCCCTGTCAGCACCCGAGGAAGAGACAATCCTGTACCTCCCCAGTGGAGGGGACCCCACTGAAAATATGAGAGTGGGAGGGGAGGACTGAAGCCCCCCCCACTTCCTCCTCCTTCCCCAGACTGGACAATGGGGAGATTGTGAATGAGGCTGCAACTCTGCAGGAGACAGTAGAGGGGCTTACCTGCAGCTGAGGGGAACAATTATAGAACCTGCTACTAGAGGACAGGTTTTTTGTTGTTGTTGTTTCTTTGTTTAAAAAATTTTTTTTCTTTTTCCTTTGTGCATTAGTGTGTATGGGAGGGTTCAATCTGGATACTCTTCACTTTTTCTTTCTTCTTTTTTGTTTCTTATTTCATTTTATGTGTTCTGCTTATGTGTGCACATGAATGATTGAGTATTAATCTTTCAGCTTATTATTTTTATTTGTTTTGCTCTTTTTTTTTGTTTTAACATGTGTGGATGTGTGTATGAGAGTTTTATTTGAATTCCTTCTATTTTTCTCTTTTCTTTTTTTGTTTTGTGGTGTGTGTGTGCTCAGCTTTTCTATTTTTTGTTTGTTTTCCTTTGTTTTTTCCCGGTTTGTTTTGGTTTTAGATTGTGTGTGTGTTTAATTATTTTTGCTTTTGTTTTTGTTTTTTTAAATTTTGTATATATTTTTTGTCTGTCTTATTTTAGTCTTCTTTTCTCTGTTCTCCTTAATGCAATTATTGTATCTTGGACTCAGGGGGTACACACACATATGCACTGCATCATCATATAGAGTGATGGTGGGGAGTGGGTCTCAGGGAACCCATACCACAATCAGTGAACAGTGTAATTTGCAAGTAGTTTCTGAATCCTAGCTCTCCATCCTCCATCTTATTTGACTCTCAAACTACAAGAGAGAGCAAAACTTCCCACCCAAAACCCTGTTTCAAAATAGAACAAATTCAGAGATCTGATCAGGGAAGAATCGAGGGTTGAGCAAACATCAGACGTGAAAGCCTCTCCCAGTGCCTCTAAATAATGAAACTAAAGAGAAAAGAAAGAGATCTGTCACCAGTGAGGAAAAATCAATGGAAGAAGACAGGTAATTCCCAGTGTAACAAAGAAAATGCCTGAAAAACCAAACCACAGAGACCAAACAATGGAATTCATTACCAACAGACCCCAGAATACAACAGGGATTAGGGAATGCATGGAAAGAGTGACAAAGACTCAAGAAAGAAAAGATTCAACACTGAAAGAACTTGTAACAGAGATTGTGGCTATAAAAAATTTTATCAAGGAAATAACAAGATGACAAGCATGGAAAGCAGAATTAATCAAGTAGAAGAAAGAATCTCAGAACTTGATGACCAAAATATGGAATTAATCCAAAAAATAGAAAGAAAACCCAGAAAGAAAGAGCAAAGCCTCCAAGACATGTGCAATTATATCAAGAGACTGAACCTATGCCTGATTGCTATCCCAGAAGAAGAAAGGGAAAGGGAGAACACCTTGGAGCAAGTATTTCAGGAGGTTATGCAAGAAGACTTTCCCCATCTCACCAAAGATGTGACTATCCCAAACACAAAAGATACAGAGAAGCCCCACAAGACATCAAATGAGAAGAACAATCCTTAGATACATTGCAATTTGCCTAAACAAAGTATTCACAAAAGAAAAAATCTTAAAAGCAGCAAAAGAGAAAGGTCAGACTACCTATCAGGGAAAACCAATCAAGATAGCAGCAGATCTATTGACAGAAACACTACAAGCTATATAGGTCTGGAGTCCAGTATTCAAATTCCTCAAAGATAAACAATTTTGACTATGAATTTCCTATCAGTCAAGCTCACCTTCATCTGTGATGGAGAATTAAAATCCTTCCCAGACATCCAGTCCCTGAGAGATTATACAGCATCCAGACCAGCTCTATAGGAGACACTCAAAAGGGTATTAAGCATAGAAGAAAAAAGAATAAATGACTACACACTTCCCAAGAGAACAGGAGAACATAGAATCAACAGAGAATACATACCAACTACAAACTTGAAAACACACACATACATCAGCTCAAAAGGTAAAAGAAATCAAAAAAGAGAATTCACCATGGGGATAAACAATCACATTTCAATAATCAGCCTGAATGTGAATGAACTAAATGCACCATGGAAAAGACACAGAATGACAAACTGGATAAAAAACCATGACAAATAATTTGCTGCATCCAGGAAATTCATCTCACCACAAGGGACGCACACAGACTCAAAATTAGAAGTTGGAAAACAGCAGGACTTAGTGACTCAGCCTGTAATCCTGCACCTTGGGAGGCTGAGGTGAGTGGATTGCCTGAGCCCGTGGGTCTGAGACCCACCTGGGCAACTTGGTGAGACCTCATCTCTACAACAAATAAAAAAAAAAATAGCGGGGTGTGGTAGCGCATGCCTGTAGTTCCAGCTACTTGGAAGGCTGAGGTGGAAGGATCGCCAGAGCCCAGCAGGTCAAAGCTGCGGTGGCCAGGAGCGGCCACTGCACTCCAGTCTGGGTGACAGAGTGAGACTCACCCCCAAAAAAGTTGGAAAACAAATTTTCAGACAAATGGATCACAAAAGAAAGTAGGAGTTGTGATCTTAATATCAGACAAAACAACATTTAAGATATCAAAAATTAAAAAAATATGAATAGACACTACATAATGATTAAATGTTCAATCTGTCAGCAATCAACAAGAAATATCCATCTTAAACATCTGCATCCAACAGAGGAGCACCAGTGTTTGCAAGGCAACTACTAAATAAACTAAAAAAAGAAATTGAATCTAGCAATATTATAGCTGGGGACTTCAATATCCTGCTAATGACCCTAGATAGATCATTGAGGCAAAAAATCAACAAAGATCTGGAACCTCAACTTGACACTTGAACAAATGGACTTAATAGATTCCTATAGAACGTTTCACCCAACAATCACAGAATATACATTCTACTCATCACCACATGGAATGTACTCCAAGATTGATCACATCCTCGGCCATAAATCAAGCATACACAAATTTCATAAGATCAAAATACTGCCATGCACCTTCTCAGACCACAGTGGGATAAAAATAAATATCAACACCAACAAAATTTCCCCAAAACTCACATAGACATGGTCACTAAACAGCATGATGCTGAACAACTACTGGATCAACACAGAAATCAAAACAGAAATTAAAAGATTCCTGGAAACAAATGAAAATGAAGAAACATCTTACCAAAATTCTGGGATGCCATGAAAACATTTCTAAGAGGGGAATTTATATCTGTATGAATATACATAAAAAAAAAAAGAAAAGATCACAAGTTAGCCTAACAAATCATCTAAGGGAGGTGGAAAGACAAGAGCACCCAAACCCTAACTTTAGCAGAGAAATCCAGATCACCAAAACAAAAGCCTAATTATGGGACATAGAAGACAAAAATATCATAGAAAAAAAATCAAGAAAACAAAAAGCTGGTTCTTTGAAAGAATAAACAAGATTGATAAGTCCCTAGCCAGAATGGCCAAGAAAAAGAGAGAAAAAGCCCAAATAAACACAATCAGAAATGCAAAGGATCAAATCACAATGGGCCCTGAAGAAATACAAAAGATTATCAGAGATTACTGAGCACACCTGTATGGAAACAAACTTGATAACTTAAATGAAATGGAGGACTTTATGACATCACAAACCTCCCAGATTCAAACAAGAAGACATTGAGGCACTAAATAGACCAATAACAACCTAGGGAATTGACTCCATCATAAGAACAGTACAAAAAAAACCCCCAAAAAACAAAAACAAAAAAACCTTGGACCTGACGGCTTTCCAGCAGAATTCTACAAAACATACAACGAGGAGCTGATACTAATCCTATTGAAAGTATTCCAGACAATCAGAAAGACAGAATTCTCCCCAAATTATTTTATGAAGCTAACATCACACTGATACCCAAACCAGGTAAAGATCCAACACCAAAAGAGAGCTACAGGCAAATATCCCTCATGAACATAGATGCAAAAATTGTTAACAAGATGCTAGCAATTGGGATCCATCAACACATCTAAAAAATCATCCATCATGACCAAATAAGCATCCCCAGGATGCAGGGCTGATTCAACACCCTCAAGATCATAAATGTAATTAAATACATCAACAGATGTAAAAGCAAGAACCACATGATTATATCATTAAATGAAGAAAAAGCTTTTGATAACATCCAGCATCCCTTCTTGATAAAAACCCTTGAACACCTAGGCATACCTCAAAATAGTAAGTGCCATCTCTGATAAACCTACAGCCAGCATATTGCCAAATGAACAGAAACCAGAAGCATTTCCCCTGAAAACCAGAACAAGACAAGGCTGTCCATTCTCACCCCTTCTGTTCAACATTGTGTTGGGAATCCTAGGTAGAGCAATTAGGCAAGAGAAGAAAATCAGATGTATCCAAGTAGAAAAAGAGGAAGTTAAGTTATCCCTCTTTGATGATGATATGATACCACTAAAATATAGGGGAATCTGTCAAAAAATCTCCTTGTACTGATAAAGGACTTTGGCAAAGTCTTGGGGTACAAAATAAATGTGCAAAAGACAGTTACATTCTTATACACCAACAACAAACAGGCAGAGAACCAAATAAAAAGCACAATCCAATTCACAATAGACACACACACACACACACACACACACACACACACACACACAAAGAAATACCTCGGCATCTTCCTAACCAGAAAGGTGAAAGACATTTACAATGAAAACTACAAAACACTGCTCAAAGAAATCCAAGAAAACACAAACAAATGGAAAAATATTCCATGTTCATGGATAGGAAGAATCAACATTGTTAAGATGTCCATCCTACCAAAGGCAGCCTACAGATTCATTGTGATACCCATTAAATTACCAACATCATTCTTCTCAGTACTGGAAATGACAATACAGAAATTCATATGGAAACTTAAATGACCATGAATAGTCAAAACAATTCTTCACAAAAGAAACATGGCGGAAGGTATCACACTTTCAGACTTTAAACTTTACTGTAAGTCTACAATAATCAAAGCAGCCTCGTATTGGTACAAGAACAGGCATATAGACCAATGAAACATGATAGAAATTCCAGAAGCAAAACCTCAATTTCTCAACCAACTCATCTTTGACAGAGCCTCCACTAACAACCATTGGTGAGAGAAGAAACTATTCACTAAACAGTGCTGAGGAATCTGGTTGACCACATGCCAAAGATGAAACAGGACCCCTACCTATCACCATACACAAAAATCAACTCTAAATGGATCAAAGACTTAAACATAAAAACTCAAACTATAAGTATTTTAGTAAACACAGGAAACAACCTTACGAAAATCAGAATAGGCAACCAATTCCTGGTCAAAACCCCAGATGTCCATGCCATAAGAGATAAGATAGATAATTGGACCTTATTATGTTGAAAATCTTCTGCAAAGCAAAAGAAACCATCAAGAGAGTGGGGAGATAACCCACAGAATGGGAAAAAATATTTGCCAACTGTATATCTGACAAAGGCCTAACATCCAGGATTTACAAGGATCTCAAACACATTGAAAGGGGAAAACAAAAACAAAACAAAAAACAGCTCCATTAAAAAGTGGGCAAAAGGCATGAATATACATTTCTCAAAACAAGTTATATGGGCAGCCAACAGACACATGAAAAAGTGCTCAGCCTCACTAAGCATCAGAGAAATGCAAATGAAAACCACATTCAGATTCCATCTAATCCCAGTAAGAATGGTCATCATTAATAAAACAAAAAAACAGCAGATGCTGGCAAGGATGCAGAGATAAAGGAACACTTCTACACTGCTGGTGGGAATACAAACTAGTTCAACCTCTGTGGAAAATAGTGTGGTGATTTCTAAAAGAACTAGAAATTGACTTTCCATATGACCCAGCAATCCCCCTTCTGGTAACATACTTGGAGAAATTTAAATCATTCTACAAAAAAGGTACCTGCACAAGCATATTTATTGCAGCACTATTCACAATAGTAAAAACGTGGAACCAACCATGCTGACCATCGAAACTAGACTGGATAAAAAAAAGTGGTACTTATACACAATGGAATATTGCACAGTCATAAAGAAGGACATACATATGGACCTCACAGAGTTTGGATGGATTTAGCGTTTATAATACTCAATCATCTATCACAGAAACAGAACAGAGTACCACATGCTTTCACTCATAAGCGGACCTGACATTTACCATAATACTATAAGAAAGGAATTGGTAGTGGCAGGATACTGCCATGGTGGGGGATGTAGGGACATAATATCAATAATTGGTACCTGATCTCAAACCAGGCAAAGTGGGGATGAAAGGGAGGCCCAAATTTACCTGTTCAATGTCCACTTGTATACCTAATCCTGGACTGTACCACACATCTTTAAAATAAAAAAGTAAATAGAGAACCATGAACGTTTTCCATTAACTTTCCTTGTTGCAATTAAGAAATTTGTTGAATTATCTGATGAAAAAGTTGCCTTTCAAAAAGAGCATATGTTTTACTTAATATGAAAGTACTCACATATAAATTTACTATAATGTGTATAGATTTGAATTTTTATTAATTTGTCATGGGTAGGATTCATTAATCTTCCTGAATCTTTGTGTTGCTATCTTTGATAATTTCTGAAGAATTCTCAATTATTTCTTCAAACATTCACTGTGTCACCATTTGTTTTCTCCTTCTCTTCTGGGACTCCAATGACAGTATAAGTATGTTAATCTTTTTTTTTTTTTTTTTTTAACTCTTTCAGCTATATTTTCTACATTTCTTACCCCCCTCTTTAGTATTTACGACCACCCTTTTTTGTAACTCTTTTGTGTTGCATTCTGGATAATTTATTCTAACCTAACTTCTGGGACCCTAGTTCTCTTTATGTATTTAATCTACTTAAAAATCCAGCCATTGAGCTTTTAACTTCAGTTATTGTATTATTAGTTCTATAATTTATATTTGGTTCTTTATAAAATCTACTCTATTTTTATAGTTTCTTGCATTTCCACACTTACCTTTTATTTATTTCAACAAAATAAGCTTAATTATATTGTAGTCAGTGTCCAGTAATTCAATATTTCAAGTCTTTGGTTTTATTAGCAGTTGCTTCTGCTGGATATTACACATACTGTCTTGTTTTCTTTGTGTGTCAATTGTCTTAGAGTACGTGCCAACTCTTGTATTGCAAAATTATTTGTAGAAATAATCTGTTATTTATATGCTACCGTCTTCAAGAGAGCATATTTTTTACTTTTGTGAAGTACAATGAGGTACTCTGTCTCAGGACCACCTCAACCCAAGTTCAAGGCCTGAAATTCTCTATACTGCTCAGGTGACAAACTCGAGGTGACACTTCATTTAAAAACTAGTTTATTTAATATATATATATATTTTTAGTTGGAGTCTCACTCTGTCTCCCAGGCTGGAGTGCAGTGGCACACTCACGGCTACCCCAGTGTCGACCTGCTGGGCTCCAGTGATTCATCTGCCTCAGCCTTCCAAGTAGCAGGAACTACAGGTGCCCGCTACCCCACCCAGCTACTTTTTTATTTATTGTAGAGGTGAGGTCTCACCAAGTTGCCTGGGCTGGCCTCGAATCTGTGGGCTCAGGCAATCTACTCACTTTGGCCTCCCAAAGTGCTGGAATTACAGATTGAGTCACCTAGCCCAGCTGTCTAATTTTATCCTTCTTCTTTGCTTGTATTCCACTGTTATGGTAGTTTATAGTTTAGAAAAGATATACAATCCTTCATTTTGTGTGTCGGAGAATCACACTTTTTTGTCCCTCTTGACATGTGAGACCACCAAAATGTTAGCTTCTTCTTCTGAATTATTGAATGTCTTCAGGGGAAAAAATAATGAACTTAACCCCTGAGTTATTGGTTTCTCTCAGATTTTGGTTGAGTAATTCCTCATTGTCTGGTTGGATCCCTGATGATTTCTTAGAAGATGTTTTTTTCTATTTCACCCTGATTTTTAAAATATTTTATTTTAAAGATGTGGGGTACAAGTCAGGACTGGGTACATACATGGTTTACATACAGGTGAAGTCTGGGCCTCCCACTGAACCTCACTTCATCTGGATTAGGATCAGGCACCCTTATTGATGTTAGGTGCCCTCCTCCCCTGGCTGTGTCCTGCTACTGTCAATCCCTTTCTTGTAGTATTGAGCTAGATGTTCTGGGTTTACTTATGAGTGAGAACATGTGGTACTCAGTTCTTTGCTTCTGTGATAGATCACTCAGTATTATAGACTCTAAATCCATCCAAGTTGCTGCGAAGTCCATAATTTTGTACTTCTTTATGGCTGCATAATATTCCACTGTGTATGTATCACATTTTAAAAATTCAGTCCACTTTTTGATGGGCAGCGTGGTTGATTCTATGTTTTTGCTATTGTGAACCGTGCTACAATAAACATGTGTGCACAGGTATCTATTTTGTAGAATGACTTAAGATCCTCCAGGTATTTTCCTAGAAGGGGGATTACTGGGGCATATGGAAGGTCAATTTCTAGTTCTTTTAGAAATCACCACACTATTTTCCACAGAGATTGAACTAGTTTTCACTACCACCAACAGTATAGAAGCATTCTCTTTTCTCCCCATCCTCGCTAGCCTCTGTTGTTTTTTGTTTTATTAATGATGATTATTCTTATTGGAGTTAGGTGGTATGTCAATGTGGGTTTGGTTTGCATTTCTCTGATGATTATTGGGGCTGAACATTTTTTCATGTGTCTGTTGACTGTATGTCTTCTTTTGAGAAGTATCTATTTATGTCTTTTGCCCACTTTTTAATGGGGCTGCTTGTTTTTTTAAATATCCTCAGTAGAAGGTTGACTGAAGTTATCCAATTTATTATTTTTGAAAACAGAAACCCTCAGCCTTATTAATATTCTATATATGCAAATAGATGCAGATTTCTCACTTGTCCACATATGCTGATGATCATGTGTCACATACTGAATGCAAAGTGTTTTAAGGGAAGAGGGGAAGTTGCGCTCAAAAGGACTGATAATTTCAGAGCATTTCATAGTATTGCAATTCATAGTGGGCCAGATAATAAAGTCGTATAGTCTGCTGTAAAAATTGGATTATAAGGAAGATTATTTTTTCTGAATCAGTTCTGAATTTTTGGAGGATTTTGAGCAGAGATAACATGATCAGATTTAGTTTTCTTCTTTGAGTGTTGGAAAATTACAATTTATCACAATTCTTATTTATAACAACACCATATTTGGTTTATACATAAGAAAATTTTGGTTATTTATTTATGTCATTACTTACTTTTAACAATGTTACAATCACCAGTGCATTAACTCACCACCCAGGTGAAATTAAGGGTAATAACCTATATCCAACTGTATGATTCTCCTCTTATTCTATCCTACTCTCAGTTTTTTGTGTATCATTACCATTCTTTTTTCTTCCTATGGGTTTAGTGAATTTATATGTACTCCTAAATTATACATATTATTTTTGATATGTTTGACTTTATAGAAGGAATACTATGCCAGTATAATCTTTGGGGGTCTTAGATATTCCTCACTTTATGTTGCTAAGATGCATTCATATTTTAGAATGCTGTTGTGGTTAATTGGCTTTTCTTTTTCTTAAGTTGGAGTCTCAGTCTGCTGCCCAGGCTGGAGTGCAGTGGCATGGGCTTTTATTATTATTTGATATTTTATTGTGTGAATATTTCTGTTTATTTATCCACTCTTCTTTCAGTTTGATTTGGATTGTGTCTATATTTTGCTACTGGAAATAATTTTATTAACATGCTTGTATATGACTCTTGGTGAACACCTGCAATAGCTTCTGTGTGTGTTTAGAAGTATTAAATATGTGAATGTTCATTTTTAGGAAATAATGTCAGATATTTTTTCAAGTGAAAACATTTTGCAAGCAAAGTGTAAGAGGCTTTGCTTATTCATATATCTACATTATGGTCAATAACTGTTAAAATTATATGGGGCGACAATTAAGTTCATGAACTCATCCTAGAAAAAGTGCTACATACTTCATTACTGAATATCACTATGGTTACCTTTGAAGTACTCCTCTTGGGAAGCTATGCCCTGACACCAGTGCCTAGTCCACCCATCAAAGCAATTTTGGAATTCTTTTCCTGGAATGGCCATCAGAGCTGTCGTTGTATTACCCTTGATGTCCTGAATGTCAACAAAATGTCTCCCTTCAATATTTTCTTTATCTTTGGGTAAAGAAAAAAGTCATTGGGGGACAGACCAGGTGAATAGGGAAGGTTTTCCAAAACAGTTATTTGTTTACTGGCAAAAAACTCCCTCATAGACAGTGCTGTGTGAGCTGGTTCATTGTCATGATGCAAGAACTCCTTTGGGACCACTTTTGCTCACACCTTTCTCATGCCAGGATTTTCAGTTAAGATTTTCCTAACTGCTTCTCTATTGATGTTTATTTGGTCTGCCATGCTTCTCACAGCTAGCTGACAATTTTGATGTACAATTCAATGCATTTTTGCAACGTTTTCATTAGTTCTGCTCATTACTGTCTGTTCTGTCTTCTGTTCATCAGAGATGCTTTCTGTCCCCTCAGAAATAAATTTAATCCATTTGTACTCTGCTTTTTTTCCATGTCATTATCCCCATAAACTTGTACTAACATGTCCCTGATTTCACTTCCACTCTTGCCAAGTTTAACAAGAAATGTAATGTTTGTTCGTTGCTCTAATTCAAACCCCAACATTCTTGTGATGACAGCTCTGATGGCCATTCTAGAAAAAGAGTTTCATTACTGCTTGCTTTGATGGGTGGACTAGCAGCTGGCATCAGTTCATATCTTCTCAAGGGGAATACTTTGAAGGTGACTATTGTGCTTTTTGTAGGATGAGTTCATGAACTTAATGGTCAGACCTTGTACTTTTTTATCTTGGCAATGGAATCATTGTGAAATAGAACCTCATGTAGTTATGATGTGCATACCCCTTATACCTAAAGATATGGCATCTCTTCATGTTGATTAGCCACACGTCTTTTCTCTCTGTGAATTGCTCATTCATATGTTTTGTCCATTTTTCTACTTAACTTTTTGTGAGTTTTTTTCTTATTCAATTTATAATGTGTAATATATTCCTTGCACTAATTCTTCATCAGTTGTGTGAATTGCAGATATCTTCTTTCAGTTTGTAATTTGTCTTTTCACTGAATATTACATGTCTTTTGGTACTCAAAAACTTTTTAATACTATTGTAGTCAAATTTTCAATCTTTTCTATTCTATTTAATTTTTTTGTTGTTGTTTAGCAAATATTTTCCTATCCCAATATTTAAAATGTATTTAACTACACTTCTAAGAATTAAAAACTTTTGTTTTTGTCACTTAAATCTCTGATTCATTTGGAAGTTGTTTTTAAAATACATACATACGATTTTACCTTTTTCCATATAGATAATTATTTCATCAATGGCAGTTATTGAACAAATCCTTTCTCCTCCTGTCTCATCAGACATGCTACCACTATAAATAGTCTAATTCTGTACTTTGCATTTTATCAATTTGAATAGTGTTGCATTAATACTATACTCTTTTAATTACTACAGCTTTAGAGTTATTTCTGATATATCTTAGGGCAAGTTTTTTCTCCTTTATTTTCTTTTTTCAATAGTTGACAAACTCTTCTTAGTCTTTTAGCTTTTGTATACATTTTATCATAGAAATATTTAATTATAGAAAATTTGCATAAAATTAATAAAAATCTAATTGAAATTTGAGATTCAGAATTGGCTTTTTTATGCTACTAGCTTTTCTTACACTAGGGTTTTCCATTTGTTTAGCTCTCATTTAGTGCCTCTTAATAACATGGTGTCATTTCCCAGGTAAAAAGTTTTTCAACTTTTGTTTTATAGTAGTTATAGGTACTTGGTATTTTCTAATATCATTTAAGATAGTGTCTTTTTATTGTGTTTTCTACTTGTTTGTTATTGGTGTAGAAAAACACAATTGACTTTTGTATATTAATCATATCTATATACATAAATTCCTCTTTCTTTTGGTAGTAGCATTGGAGATTTTGATTTAGATAATCATATTATTTCAGATAAACAGTTTTGTTTCTTTTTTCCAATTCTTATGTATACAATTTTTCTTCATCTTATTATTGTACTTGCTGAGATATCAAATATAACATTGAAAATAAAGTCATAATAATATTTTTTCTTCAGTTCTCATTTTAAAGAAAACACTTTAACATTTTAAAATTATGGATGTCTTTTTTATTTTAAAGGTATTCTTTATTGAGTTAAGGATATTCTCTTGTAATTCCAGTATACCTAGGGTTGTACTTCTTAACTTGAGGAAATATTTTTATCAGTTTATTTTGGATCTGAGATGACCATATTATTGTTGGCTTTTACTTTGCTAATGTGGTGAATTGCATTGATATTTATGGTATTATGGTTATTTTGGCTTTGTAGTATTCATTGGGGACTATTCCTTTTAAAAATATCTTTGGAAAACTTTGCTTGAAAATATGGTAGAAGTTACTTGTGAAATCATATAGAACTAGTAGTTTTCTAGATTGTTTTGGTATGTGTCTATATGTGTAGGTGTTTTGTTTTGAGAGCTTTGAAACCCCAGCTTCATTTTTTTTTTTTAAACAATAGCTGTAGGACTTATTAAACTTTTTATTTCTTCTAGAGTTAGTTCTGATGTGACACATTTTTTAGTAATTTGTCTATTTTGTCTAAGTTTTCAAAGTTGTAGGTATTTGGTTATTTGTTGTCTACTTCCAATATTGTTATTTTTTTATCTCTACTTTGCTAATATACTTTATAGCATCTTTATATAATATATGCCTTTTTTGTCTTCTCTTTTTTTAGTTCATCAGCTTTACCAAAGTTTTGCTTATTATGTTAGGTTATTTTTTCAGATAACTGACTTTTGACCTTGTTAATCTTCTTTGTTTTGATTTTTCTTTTAAAAATTTATTTATTATATTTTATTTTAAAGACATAGGGTATTAGGTATGCAAGTGAACATTGTACAGGTGAAGTTTGGGCCTCCCTTTCATCTCCACTATGCCTGGTTTGAGATCAGGTACCCTTATTGATGTTGTGTCCCTACTCCAATCCCAGCAGTATCCTGCTACTGCCAATCCTTTTCTTATAGTATCATGGAAAATTTCCAGGTCCGCTTATGAGTGAGAACATGTGGCACTCTGTTTCTGTAATAGATCATTGAGTATTATAGACTCTAAATCCACCCAAGCTCTGTGAAGTCCGTATGTATGTCCTTCTTTATGACTCTGTAATATTCCATTGTGTATATGTACTACATTTTTTTATCCAGTTCAGTTTAGATGGGCAGCACTGTTGGTTCCATTTTTGCTATTGTGAATAGTGCTGCAATAAACATACATGAGCAGGTATCTTTTTTGTAGAATGATTTAAGTTCCTCTGGGTATGTTACCAGAAGGGGAATTGCTGGGTCATATGGAAAATCATTCTAGTTCTTTTAGAAATCACCACACTATTTTCCACAGAGGTTGAACTAGTTTGTATTCCCACCCGCAGTGTAGAAGTACTCCCTTTTCTCTGCATCCTTACCAGCATCTGTTGTTTTTTGTTTTATTAATGATGGCCATTCTTACTAGGATTAGATGGAATCTCAGTGTGGTTTAGATTAGTATTTCTCTGATGCTTAGTTAGGCTGTACATTTTTTCATGTGTCTGTTGGCTGCCCATATATCTTCTTTTGAAAAGTGTCTATTCATATCTTTTGCACACTTTTTAATGGGACTGGTTTTTTTTTTTCCTTTTGGCATGTTTGAGTTCCTTGTAGATCTTGGATGTTAGGCCTTTGTCAGATATAGAGTTGGTAAGTATTTTTTCCCATTCTGTGGGCTGTTTCCCTGATCTCTTGATGGTTTCTCTTGCTTTACAGAAGATTTTTGATTTAATGAAGTCTCATTTATCTATCTTATTTCTTATGGCATGAATATCTGGGGTTTTGATTAGGAATTTGTTGCCTGTTCTGATTTGAGTTGGTTGTGAAATTGAAGTTTTGCTTCTGGAATCTCTACCCTGTTCCATTGGTCGATATGCCTGTTCTTGTACCATTACCAGGCTGTTTTGATTATTGTAGCTTTATAATAAAATTTAACGACTGGGTGTGTAATACCTCTCTCTCTCTTTTTTTTTTTTTTTTGCTGAGGATTATTTTGGCTATTTGGGGTCATTTGGGTTTCCATATGAATTCCTGTATTGTCATTTCCAGGTCTGAGAAGAATGTTGCTGATAATTTAATGAGTATTGCATTAAATCTGTAGTCTGCCTTGAGTAGGAGGGACATCTTAACAATGTTGATTCTTCCAATCCATGAACATAGAATATTTTTCCATTTGTTTGTGTTATCTTTGAGCAGTGTTTTGTAGTTTTCATTGTAGAGGTCTTTCTCATCTCTGGTTAAAAAGATGTCAAAGTATTTCATTTTTTTGTGTGGTTATTGTGAATAGGATTGTGCTTTTTCTTTGGTTTCTGTTTGTTTATTGTTGGTGTATAGAAATGCAACTGTCTTTTGCACATTTATTTTATACCCTGAGACTTTTCCAAAGTCCTTTATTAGTGAAAGGAGGTTTTTGACAGATTCTCTTGGGTTTTTGAGTATAGAATAATGTCATCTGCAAAGAGGGATAACTTAACTTCCTGTTTTCCTATTTGGATACCCTTGATTCCCTTCTCTTGTCTGATTGCTCTAGCTAGGACCTCCAATATATGTTGAACAGGAGGGGTGAGTGTGAGCATCCTTGTCTTGTTCCAGTTTTCAGGGGAAATGGTTCTAATTTCTGTCTGCTTAGCAGTATGCTGGCTGTGGTTTCTTGTAGATGGCTCTTACTGTTTTGAGGTTTGTTCCACCTATGTCTAGATGTTCGAGGGTTTTTATCAAGAAGGAGCGCTGGATTTTATCAAATGCTTTTATGTGCCTAATGATATAATCATGTGGATTTTGTCTTTACATCTGTTGATGTATTTAATTACGTTTATGGTCTTATGGATGTTGAATCAGCTCTACATACTGGGAATAAAGCCTGCTTGGTCATGGTGAATGATTTTTGAGATTTGAACTCACTCTACTCACTGTTGCTGCTGTCAAGTCTCCCACTCAGAACTGATGTGTCTGTGGCTCTTCCAGCATGGGGAAGGCATGTCTGTCTCTTGAGTCTGATTATAGCGTCTGGGTCCCAAGATGGAGGCTGAGTGGAGCTGGGTGGGACAATGCAAGTCTCTGCCTGTTCTGGGACTGAGAAGATGGTGCCCATCGGCATCCCATCACCAGCGTTGGAGCTTTATTTCAGATTTCCACTACTTGCTCTCTTGTGCCAGGTCTGCTGCTGCAGGTGGTGGTGTGGGCCAGGTGCCAGTGCTGAGGGATGGCTGTTCTCTGCTGCCTCCTCTCAAGAGAGCCCTGAGAATGGTGGACAATCCTGCTCACCTGGGTCTCCAATCTCAGGATGGTGGGGGATTTCAGTTACCTCCAGAGGACAGCCCTGGGTGCATGAACCAGAGTTTTCCCTCAGACGAACTTTCACTCATGCAGAGAGTCGTTATGCACACTTGCTTTTGTGGAGACTCTCATAGTCTGATCTGTTTTGTCTCCATCTTTCCCAGAAGTCCCCATGTGAATTTCTGTATTATCATTTCCACGTCTGAGAAGAATGATGTTGGTAATTTAATGAGTTTTGAATTGAATCTGTAGATTACCTTTGTAGGATGGATATTTTGACAATGTTGATTCTTCCTATCCATGAACATAGAATATTTTTCCATTTGTTTGTGTTTTCTTGTATTCTTTTAGCAGTGTTTTGTAGTTTTTATTATAAAGATCTTTCACTTCTCTGGTTAGGATCATGCCAAGGTATTTCATTTTTTGTGTGTGACAATTGTGAATGGGATTGTACTTTTTATTTGGTTCTCTACCTGTTTGTTGTTGGTGTATAAGAATATGATTGTCTTTTGTACATTTATTTTGTACCCTGAGACTTTGCCAAAGTCCTTTATCAGTGCAAGGATGTTTTTAACACATTTTCTTGAATTTTCGAGGTATAGGATGTTCTCATCATCAAAGAGGGATAACTTTCCTTCTTCTTTTTCTATTTGGGTATCTCTGATTTCCTTCTCTTGTCTAATAGCTCTAGCTAGGATTTCCAACACAATGTTGGACAGGAGAAGTGAGAATGAGTAGCCTTGTCTTGTTCTGGTTTTCAGGGGAAATACTTCCAGTTTCTGTCCATTTAGCAATATACTGGCTCTGGGTTTGTTGTGGATGGCACTTACTATTTTGAGGTATGTTCCTTCTGTGCCTAAGTGTCCAAAGGTTTTTTTTTTTTTCCATTTCCATTTGTTTCTGGGAATCTTTTAATTTCTGTTTTGATTTCAGTGTTGATCCAGTAGTCATTCAACATCATGCTATTTAGTGTCCATGTCTTTGTGGGTTTAGGAGGAGTTTTGTTGGTGTTGATATTTGTTTTTATTCCTCTGTGGTCTGGGAAGGTGTGTGGCAGTATTTTGATCTTATGAAATTTGTTTATGCTTGATTTATGGCTGAGGATGTGATCAATCTTGGAGTATGTTCCATGTGGTGATGAATAGAATGTATATTCCATGGTTGTTGCATGGAGTGTTCTATAGGTATCTATTAAGTCCCTTTGTTCAAATGTCAAGTTGAGTTCCGGATCTCTTTGTTGATCTTTTGCCTCGATGACCTATCTAGGGTTGTTAGTGGCATATTTAAGTCCCCAGCTATAATAGTGTTAGAGTCAATACCATATTTTTAGTTTACTGAGTAGTTTCTTTGCAAATGCTGGTGCTCCTGTGTTGGGTGCATATATATTTATGATGAATATTTCTTGTTGATGAATGGAAACTTTTCTCATTTTGTTGTATCCTTCTGTATCTTTTTTTATTTCAGATATCTTAAAGGTTATTTTGTCTAATATTAAGGTCATGACTCTTGCCTTCTTTTGTGATTTATTCACCTGGAAATTCATTTTCCATCCTCTAACTTTGAGTCTGTGTTCGTCTCTTGTGGTGAGATGAGTTTCCTGGATGCAGCAAATTATTGTGTCATGGTTTTTTATCCAGTTTGCCATTCTGTGTCTTTTCAGTGGTGCATTTAGTCCATTCACATTCAGGCTGATTGTTGAAATATGATAGTTTATCCCTGTCTTGAGGTTCTTATAAAGTTTTTTGTTTGTTTGCTTTCTTTCAACTTTTGGGTTGATGTATGTGTGTGTTTTCAAGTTTGCAGTTGCTATGCATTCTCTGTTGATTCTGTGTTCTCCTGTTCTCTTGGGAAATGAGTGGTCATCCTTTGTTTTCTTTTTTTTGTGCTTAATACTTTTTTAAGTGACCCCTATGGAGCTGGTCTGGAAGCTGCATAATCTCTTAGGGACTGGATGTCTGGGAAAGATTTTAATTCTCCATTGCTGATGAAGGTGCACTTGTCTGGGTGGGAAATTCTTGGTTGAAATTGTTTACTTGTGGTGACTTTAAATATTTGACTCCAGCCCCTTTGCTTGTTATGTTTCTGCCAATAGGTCTTCTGCTATCTTGATTGGTTTTCCTCGGTAAGTAGTCTGATCTTTCTCTCTTACTGCCTTTAGGATTTTTTCCTTTTGTGCCTACTTTGTGTAGGTGAATTACTATGTGTCTAGGGGTTGGTCTTCCCATTTGATGTCTTGTGAGGCCTCTCTGTATTTCTTGTGTTTGGAAGCTCACATCTCTGATGAGATGGGGAAAGTTTTCTTGTATACACTTCTGGAGTACTTGCTCCAAGGTGTTCTTCCTTTCCCTTTCCTCTTCTGAGATATCAGTCAGGAATAGGTTCACCCTCTTGATATAATTGTACATCTCTTGGAGATTTTACTCTTTCTTTCTGAGTTTTCTTTCTGTGTTTTTTACAGATTGGATTAATTCCACGTTTTGGTCTTCAAGTTCCGAGTTTCTTTCTTCTGCTTGATTAATTCTGCTTTCCATGCTTGCCATCTTGTTATTTCCTGGATGAAACTTTTTATAGTCACAATTTGTGTTACAAGTTCTTTCTGTGTTGCATCTTGTCTTTCTTGAGTCTTAGTCACTCTTTCCATTCATTCCCTAATCCCTGTTGTATTCAGGGGCCAGTCAGTGGTGACTTCCATTGTTGGGCTCTGAGATCTGGTTTTTCAGACATTTTCTCTTTGTTACACTGTGATTTCCTGTGTTCTTCTGTTGCTTTTTCCTCATTTGTGACAGATCTCTTTCTTTTCTCTTTAGTTTCATTATTCATTGGCAGCAGAAGACTTTCACTTCTAATATTTGCTTAGCCCTCTATTCTTCCCTGATCAGGTCTCTGAATTGGTTCTATTTTTAAACAGTCCTGTGGTTGAGAAGCTTTGCTGTCTCTTGTAGCTTGAGAGTTGAATAAAGTGGAAGATGGGGAGCCAGGATTCAGAGACCACTTGCAAATCACAATGTTCACTGATTGTGGTGAGACCCACTCCCCACCACCACTCTATATGACAATGCAATGGTTCCATGTGTGTACCTCCTGAGTCCAAGATATAGTAACAGCATTGAGGAGGACAGAGACAAGTAGACAGACAAAAAAAAAAAACCCACAGAAAACAGAAGTAGAAACCAAAGCCTAAAACGATTAAACACACACACACACACACACACACACACACACACACACACACCCCAAAACAAACTGGAAAAAAAATAAAGTAAAACAAAAGTAAAAAAAGGAAAATCAAACACACACACACACACACACACACACACACACACACACACACGTCCAACACAAAACAAAAGAAAAAAACAAAAAGAGAGAGAATGAAAAAAGGGAATTCATATAGAAGCCTCCCATATACATTCACGTACTCATTAAATGAAAAAAGAGAAGAACAAAAATCAAAATAATGAGCAAAACTGAAAGATGAACACTCAGTCATTCATGTACACACATAAACAGACAACAAAAAATGAAAGATGAAAAAAAAGAAGGAAGAAAAACAAACCAAAAAAGGTAGTGGGGAATGCAGATTTTACCATCACATACACATTCATGCACAAAGGAAAAAGAAAAAAGAAATTAAGCAAAAAACAAAAAATAATTTGCCCTCTGTGGCAGATTTTGTAATTGCTCCTTTCAGCTGCTCACAGGTAAGCCCTTCTGTTGTCTCCTGTGGAGCTGCAGACTTATTCACAATTTCTCCAGTGTCTGCCTGGAGAAGGAGGAGGAGGAGGCAGTGGGGGTAGCTGGGGCTTTAGTCCTCCCGTCCCATTCTCATATGGTCAGGGGGATCCCCTCCAGTGGGGAAATGTGGGATTATCTCTTCCCTAGGTATTGGTGAAGGGACGCCCCAGTCAGGCTTATCCTGGAGTAGAGTCCTTTTTCTACAACTCTTGTCCAGGCTCTGCCTGGGTTCATCTTTCTCAGTTGTGCCCCAGCCCTGTGGGTCTGATATTCAGAGGATTGTTGAGAAAAAAGGGGTTGGGTCAGCACTGGATTCACTGATGAGGTCTTTGGGGGGCTTCTTCATCCTTTTCTGGTGGCACCCTTTGTCCCGTGGTTGAATAAGGGTGGGGGAAGGGCACCTGAGATTCAGCACTCATCCTGTCCCTATGGAGTTTGTGCTTTCAGGATATTTCCTTTGGATGACAATCAACCCCTGAGTAGTTAATCCACCAGTCACAGAGATTGGGTATGTTGTTCTGTGGTGAGTAAACTGGAGCACTTTCCTGCCCAATTTTAAAGATGGTGGCAGGGTGACTGACTCTTTCGTCTTCTACAGTGGGACTCTGCCTCTGGGTGCCCTCACTGTGCTCCTGCTGCACTGCAGAGGTGAGGCAGAGCCTGGGACTGGCACTCACTCCTAGCAGCTTCTTCAGGAGAAGGACTTTTCTGATTTAAAAAAAAAATGGCACTCCTGAGTTCCAGGAAGTGCTAGGGCCTAAGCAGAGCAGCTGTGGCACCAGCTGCTTCAACAAGAAAGTCCTAGCTGCTTGCTCCTGACTTCCCACTCAGTCAGCCACTCGCATGCCCACTTACTCACAGACACGTATGTAAAATTTTCCATACACTCACTCACACTGGGACTCACATAGTCCGACTGGCACCACTGCCATCTTCCCAGAAGTCCTGTTTTGTCTTTTTCTATTTCGTTGTTTCTTATTCTTGCTTTTATTATCACTTTTCTCATTTACTTGAGCTTATTTGAATGTGTCCAAAGCTATATATTACCCCTAAAGCACAGCTGTTGTTGTGTTTAAAGGCATATGTATCTAACATGTTCAACACACTTTATTTCTTAGAATAATTATAAAGGTTTGTTATAATTTATTATTAGTTCATAAGATTTTTAGCTATTTTCTTTTTAAAGTGAGAAAGCAGGATTTATTGAGAGGACAGAAAATCTCCCACAGTGGGAGGGGACCCAAAGGGGTTGCCAGCTATTTATTTTTTTAAAATTCTGAATGTGAAGACAATTTTAAAATATGTTTTGGTTATTAACTTCTAAGTTGATTGTATTGTGACCAAAGATCATAACATGTATAGTAACTTCTTTTGACAATGATTTGAGTATTTATTGATCAAGTAAATTGCCATTTTGATAAATATTTTTGTATTCTTTATGAAAATTAGGTCTTTTCCATGTTTCTTGTAAATAATGTTTTTCTGCTTGATCTAAGTGAAAAGATATTTTAAAATCTCTTATTGCAATTGTCAGATTCATCAATTTCTTCATCTTTTTTTCATTTTTACTTCATATACTTAAAAACCATTTTGTTAAATTAACAGTTGTTTTAAAATGTTACGTTTTTAAGTAACTAAATTATTTTTTATTATATAGTGAACTTCTTCGTTTTTAGTAATTAAAACAAAAACCACTAATTTGATTTGCATCTTTCATGTTGTTTTGATGGGTTCTATTAGTTGCACAACTTTTAAACCCAGAACCAATCATCTTTTTTTCATTGTGTTTCTATATCCCTTTCGCTAGAGTTCCCCCTTTTTTGTAATTGGAAGCCATATTGTACTGCAACTTTGCCTATACAACTTTTTCTTCTGAATCTGTGATGAAGTGGGAGGATCTTAGGTGAGTTGTGGTAAGATCTAATTCTTTTTCTCCTTGTGCTTTCCTTTGCTGCAACAATTAAGGTAATACGATGTATTGCTCTTTCAAAAGATATTATTTCACATTCTTTAATTGGGGAAAATATAATTCCCTCAACTTTAAAAACTGATCGTAAAATAAGTCTTCCAAATCTTCTTTGACAAATATCAAGCAGACTCCATTGTTTACCAACACTTTAAATTATTTATTTCTCTAAGTTCTCTATTTATCTAGATAGGTTTAATTTTTCAGTCTAAGAGATCTGAAAAAGTTGTGAATAGCGAAGGTGTATTTGATCTTATCTCCCTTATAGGATTTTTACTAGAAGACATGTGTCTAAAAGTCCATCAACTTTAATCAACTTCTCCTCCTAAACACATGAATATGCCTTCTGATAGGAGAAACATAAAGGAAAATAGCAGAAATCCCATTAAAATTGGAAGCAGAAATAATGAGCAACAGCCAATCCTATAGACAGATTTGGCTTAAGATCAAAGGCAGCTTTGTGTCATGTTCTAAGTCTCACAAAATCAACAAACCAAAAGGTTTCAGATTAAAGCAGAGATCTATAGAGTTAATATAAAGAATTGAAGCAGAAAATGACAGACCCAGCAAAATCTTTCTCTTATCTTCAACTTGGCACTGTAAGAATGACTTCAATAATTTTCTAGAAATTTAATATTCACAATCCACAATACTGAATGACTGCTTACTTTGGTGCAAAGTAAGCTCCTCTAGCCTTTGCTGTTCTGAAAGGCAAATGGCTATGTAGATAATTGCTTACACAAGTCGTATTGGTCATTTCTTGGCATAAAGTGATGTTGATGGATGGTAGAAAAAAATACAACTTTGTGCTTTATCTATGTTAAAGCAATCTTGTATCTACCTTAGAGGTCCTGTGCCTTGGTCCATTAGCTGCAGCCCTTGTAGCCTTTGCAGAACCATGAGTCTGAGGTAAAGACATCCTTTTCACAACTCCTTCCCAAGTGTGTTCTCTGTCTTGTTGGCAATTTTATGATAAACCGTAAGAAAACAAAAAGGGACACAAGAGCATCCCATGTAATTAACAAGATGACTGCCATTTAATCTTGATGCAAAGGTGGAATATATAGAAGCATACCTGATCATAGCCAACCCTCTGTGCAGTTGGTTTGTATACTGAAGATACTTCCAACAATATGAGGTAAGAAGCTGACATTGTGTTCTGTATGCTTCAATGCTGATTTTTTCCCTACCTCTTTCAAAATAGATCCCAGTGCACAGGACAAAACAGAAGATGCCATCTATTAGAGAACTAGCTTCGACATTTTCCAAGTTTCTAGCTATTATTTTTACCTCCACGCCAAAGTTGACCTTTCCACAGATGGATGCAAAAGGAAATGAAAATAGAGCATCCTGAGTGTGTACGTGCTTCTCCATACACTTGCCTGAAGTTTCATGTGGATAATAGCCATCTGAATTTAAAAAACAAGCACACAAATAACTGATAATTGTTCAGATAGCACCATTAGAACTAAGATCCTCTCCTCCTCAAAAATGAAGTTTCAATGTGTAAACCATATTAGTACACCTTGAGATTTGTATCCAGTAGTTATAGTAAAATATTCTGCATGGCTCAGTGTCATGGGCTTACAATTACAAGATTGCTAGCGATAGTGTTACCATCTTCATCTATGAGCTATCTACGAGCAGTAACTTGACTTGTGGAAAGAGATTCAACTATGAATTAGATGGCAATGGCATTGTGCCTCACCCATAAGAACTTCCAGTCCCCAGGGAAAAATAAATTCATACAGCTGAATGTAACACTATACACAGCAAGAAATGCCTGGGAATTCATGTCCTGCATAATATGGTAAGTAGGAGATAGATATTAGTTTCTTAATTTGTAAAATGAGAAAGTTGAATGAGATAGTCTATGAGCTACATCAAGTTATAGGCAGCAATTAAATAAATTCCCATTTTACTCCTATAATTATTGTGCTTGAGCATGAAGGCTAAAACATATAAAATGTTATTTTCTCCTCAAAAACTGATCTCAGAAGACCACAGTCTTCCAATACCAAGTGCTGAACTTTCCACAGATTTGGTTTACCAAGTCACCAAAACCATTACACTCCTCTATATATGCCATTAAACATAACATTTTTAGAAAACAACATAATGTTGAACTTTATTATATGCCAAGTTTTTCTACTTACCTATACATTGATTTAACTGTAAGGTGAATTATATTACAAAGCCCTTTCGATATGACACATCACCAGTGAGTACATTTTTGGTTTACAAAGGGTTCTCTCTATAGTTCAGATACTTCAATCCCATAACATATTCCAACATTCTAGCATATTCAGTCTCTGGCTCTTTTATCCTATGGAGTGAAATGAACCTTATTATTATTTAATGGGTCTATAAAGGAAAAGATTTTGCTGATGATTGTAGGTAAAATTTGGAGTGTCATTAAGTTTGATAATCAGTTAAGAATGTAAGTAGGGGCAGAATTAGTGGTCTAAGTCATTTGACCTGATTTTGCAACTCTAACTATTTTTGTTTCAAATCACAGGAACAGCTGACCACTAATTACTTTCAAATGCTGAATTTATTCTTATCATTTCTATTGACCTGGGTACTACTTTTATGCCAAAGAGTGAAGAACAAATAATTTCAAGCAAATTAAATGAAAGACATCCATCCAAAAGTGCTTTTTTTGAGGTATGTTTATTCCCAATGCTTGACCTACTTTTTATTATGGAAAAGGTTTATCTGCCAAAGATTCCCAGCTGGAATTGGAGTACTGGAGACAATATCATCTGCTTTTCTGAATTAATGCTTGGACTTATAGCCCAAGGCTGTTTGGTGCCAGGCTAGTGCACCTTCCTAACATCTCTATTTGTTGAGCACCACAAAAAGGTAACCTTGAAAATTCATGTGGAATCTTGGCTCTTTCCCCATGTCCCACATATCAAGATCAGAAATAGAAAAAAGAAAGAGAGAGTCAGAAAGAGAGAGAGAGAGAGAGAGGGAGGGAAAGAGGGAGGGAGAGAGAGAGAACCAAGAAAACTGCAAGAAATAAGATTGGATTGGGAGATCTAGATTAAAGTTCCAGGTACTGCATTGACCTTGAAGAAGTTATTTATCTTATTCTTTCCTAAGAGTATTTATCTGAAGATCAGAAGTCATAATTATGCTTCCTACCTACAGTCAAGAGTGTTATGAATATAAATATATTCATATAAATGGAAGCATTTTGAATTATTAAAAGTAGAAATATAAAAGTTATATAACTAATGAAGTCATATATTTAAATATAAGTTAAATACAAAATAACAGGTGGCATAATAATAAAGAATTACGCTAATCAAATAGAAACCATGATACAAATAATGATTAAAATTTAATTTTCCATTTTATTTTAGGGAATATTCCATGCAGGTATAATAACGATGACCACATATTGAGTGCTTACTGTGTTGTGTTTCCCTTCAATAATATTTTTAGGTAGCCTCCCAGCAATGAGTTTATAAAGCTAATTTGATTGTAGAGTAAGTTAGTCAGCCGCAGAGCTAGAAATGTCTGGTCCACAGTTTTGCCACTATGCCCTATGCTTCTGGTGTTGAGCATCTATGTACAATCACCCACATCACATTTTTTAGATTCTGTCTGAGACAACACAAGGAGCTAAAAAGGATTATTGAAGCAAACTTCTACACTGTGAAATATGATTCTCTAAATACCATCCCCATGAAATGTTCATGGCAAGGCAATGCAACCCTTGGCTGGGCCTGGTATTCCTGCCTAAACCTTCTCCAGAGAGTGATCTTACTCTTCATTTGATTCTGAGTCCACATTTGCCTTTTCATACACTTGGTTTCCCTCTTGGGCTCTCTTTACACTTTATTTCCTCTGTTCAGTTCAAACATTTACACCTTTTCCGGTTTCTAATAACGAAAAGCAAAAAGGTGAAAGATGGTCTGTCTAGCAAAATGCTAACTAGAACAAACAGATTTCTTTAATTTCTTCTGTGAATGTAAAGAGAGACATAGATCAAATGAAATGACCACCAGGCTGTAAGGAATAAGCCTTGATAGTGCTTCAGTGCACATGCTTTTAACTTTATTTGGTGGTCCCTGTGTATGGCCTAGGAAATGGTTTAAATAAGGAAATTGTCTTTGCCTGTGTTGTATGCTTAGGGCAGAAAACTTCAGTATCTGTTGTGATGAACGTGAGCTGTTATGATGAATGCGATTCTAATCTCCATGACTGGGGAAATGAAACAACATGAGAACTTGTATGAAGACTTTGGCTCCTTCATGGAAACATGGAAAGTAGAGATACAAAACTACATGTACGAGGTCTGACAATTAAGTTCATGAACTCATCCTAGAAAACGTGCTATGTACCTCATTACTGAACACCACTATGGTCACCTTTGAAGTACTCAAGCTATGCACTGATGCCAGCACCTAATCCACCCATCAAAGCAACTGGAACATTCCCTGGAATGGCCATCAGTGCTGTTGTCATATTATCCTTAATGTGCTGCAAGTCAACAAAATGTCTTCCTTTCAATATTTCCTTTATCTTTGGGTAAAAAAAAAAAAAAGTCACTGGGGAATAAGTATATGTCAAAAACTCCCAAAATAAAAAAAGGAAATAGGAGTTAAATGGGATGCAGGCAGGGACAAGAAGTTTTACATTCTCATTTCCATTGATCAGGGTGACTCTTCACATTCATTTGAATCTTTGAAGGGTTCAGTTACTGGACAGAGCCATGAATATGTTTTCTTTGGTCTATATAGTTAGTTGAAAACGAAAATGCTTTAAAACCAATCTTGAATAGTTATATCCAGAGAGAGACAACTTAGATTCTACATTATTCTTCCCATAGTATTTTGACTGACTCAAAAAAAGCCTACTTTACTGCAATTAGGAGAGGGCAATGGAGAAGAATTCTAATTTTCAGCAAGGAAACTTGGATGCCATCTGGGAAGAAACTAAGTCATGATGGGTCCACCTCATCCTAAACTCTTTAGTTAACATATTTGAGATAATGTTAGCACTTCAGTTCTTCCTTGAACATTTTTTTACTAACATATCCTAGTTACACACCAGAATTAATCTCCTTTTTACGACCTAGATGCAGTGGAAATGAGTTTGTCACTTAGCAGAATATATAACATGAATGGTAATATCCCATGCTCCATGTCATTGTGCTTTCCGTGGCAGAATTGTGTGCTCTAGATTCCTCCTAAACAGCCCTGGCAAAAACCTTTTTTAAGTGGTATGAAGAACAAAAATCTTACTTAATATCTCTCTAATGACTTTGCTGGAATGAGTTTTCCTGAAGTTGTCTGATAAGTAACATGAAATACTTTCCTTATTCTCCAACAACATTCTTTCAGTGAATTGGGGGGCTCTCTGTAGCCCAGGGTCCATTTCAAACACTGAAGATATAAGCATGAATAACTCAGAGTCCCTGCAACTTAGTAGCTTATAGTATGTGTGGGACACCTTCATCTCTGTCACAGTTGGCACATTGGCTGCCAGTTATGTCATGTGGACTCACTTACAAGTGAAAATTCCACATTCAGGAGTTATTTTCTCCGCTAAGATGCTGGTTTTCTCCCAGGCATAGAGCACAAAATGTTAGTCATATTCTTGTTAACTAGCACCCTGCCTTTCTCTCCTCACTACTCCTTGTCTTCCTTCCCAGGCTCAACTTTGTGAAGATGCACCCTATGCTGATAGCCATCGAACGCAAGTCCCTCTTTGATGGTGGTTACCAAAAAGCTTCTCATCTCTTCATTTATTTTTTGAGGAGAATCTTTATGATTAAGACTTTTTCCAAAGATAGTCATAAGTAAGGTTTTTGCTATTGGTTGAGAGTCAACCTTTTGGGCACCTGGGCTTCTGCTGCTGTGGAGTATTCTGTGCTGTCTTTAATGGTTGGGGCTAGAATGGTGACCCTAGGGGGTAAATGCTTTGCCTTTGTTCCAGGAGCCCTGACCCACTTCTCTCTCTTGAGCAGAGAGAGAATAATGGTCACCTTCTCAGATCTGTTTCTCTTAATGACATTACCAGATCTTGTAACAGTTGACTATGAAACAGTGCTATGAAATGAATTATTTATGACAAAAGTATTCTCACAAACTCTAGCCTTAGAAACTAAGCTTCAAAATATGGCAAGACAAAAGCTTGACTGACCTACTGGACAAGGTTGGCTGTTGGTGGAATAGATGGTCTGCTGCTCAGACCCTCAGCATTTCCTGAGAACCCATAGTGAATAATATGTGAAGTAAGAGAAGTCATCATGTCATGCAAAAGAAAATCCAGGACAAACAGAGTGTACATTAGCATAAGTGGGAGAAAAAGAGAGGAGAGAAAGACAAACAGTGACTATAATGTAGAAAAAAAGATGCCAAAGAATAAAAAAGGAGTGGGAGTTAAATGGGGTGGGGCGGGGACAAGACAGGGTATTATATGTTGGCTCAGGCATACTTTTAGTGAAAAATTTACTCGCGCTAACTAGGAATCAACAGACTAGAATTGACTACATTCTGATCCTAACTGATTTGTTGTCCCTATGGCCTTGGAGAAAGGTTTATCGTTTGTAGAATGAGGAAGTTCAGTTAACGAATCTCTAATACTCCTTCTAGTTCTAAAATGTGCATTACCAGGAATCCTAGAATTATAGAGACATTCAAAATTTAATACATTTCAATGATATCATATGGACTGGAAAGGAATGATTTTATATGAAAGACTGGAAAGAAGAAATGATATGAAAATCTCAAGAAAATCTAAACCTCTGAACAAACATCTGCACAAGTGGACTTTCTACCAGACACTGGTCATAGTAAGAAAGGTAGCCTCAGGATCATAAGCCCAGCATTTGGGGTTTCAGAATGGTGCCAAACTTGGAGACACTGTAGCAACAACTTTGGCCTTCAACAACCTGGGCTATAATCAGAATTATTTGTAAAATTTCAAAAAAAATGGATTCTGAAACCCCATTCCTGACTTTACAAACTCAAAATCTCCTAGGATATGGACTAAGATTTTTTTTTGTAGGACTCTCACTCTGTTGCCCAGGCTGGACTGTAGTGGCATGCTCACAGCCAGCGCAGCCTCAACCAGCTGGGCTCAGGTGATCCTACTGCCTCATTCTTCCAAATAGCTGGAACTACAGTCATGCACCACCATGCCCGGCTAATTTTTTGATTTTATTGTAGAGACAAGGTCTCACCAATTTTTCCAGGCTGGTGTTGAACCCAACTCAGGCACCCCTCTTGCCTTGGCCTCTCAAAGTGCTAGGATTAAAGGTGTGAGCCACTGTGGCTGGCAAGAATTTTTTCTTAAGTCTCTACAATACAGTCAGTTTATTCACTGGCATTTGGAAACTATGACCACATGCTCTTAAGATCCTTTCCAACTTCAACATTCTAAAGTTCTGAAAGTTTATTAAAATAATTGTTAGGTCATCACAGACCAGAAATATGAATACTTATTAAACAACAAGTTTCCATGTAGATTGATGAGGTCCTGGTGTTGTTACTACCAGTGCACATGTACCCTCAATGAAAGAGAGACCTGCTCCAACATAGATTTAACTGTGGCTTCTCACTGGAAAGTCAGGTGAATTACAGGGATTCATTCCTGATTTGACAAAGATATAGGTAATAGCAATCTCTCTTTTTGTTTTTTTTTGAGTTGAAGTCTCACTCTGTCGCCCAGGCTGGAGTGAAATGGTCGCTCCCAGCCACCGCAGACTCAACCTACTGGGCTCTGGCGATCCTTCTGCCTCAGCCTTCCAGGTAGATGGAGTTACAGGTGTGCACTACCATGCCCAGCTAATTTTTGATTTATTGTAGAGATGAGGTCTTGCCAAGTTGCCCAGGCGTGTCTCGAACCCGCGGGCTCAGGCAATCCACTCACTTCAGCCTCCCAAAGTGCTGGGATTACAGGCTGAGCCACCGAGCCTGGCTGCAATCTCTTACATGATTGCTACTTCATGAACAATACTGCTATGAGCACTTTACGTTATGGTAACTCATGAATCTTCACAGCAACACTGTGGTATGGGTATAATTATTAGTCCCATTTTACAGAGGAGGAAGCTGAGGCCCAGAAAAGTTAAGGAAGTTCCCCCACGTCATACAACTCTAAAGGGGCAGAGTCAGGATCTGAACTCAGGTAGTCTGATCTGAACTCAGGGGCTGTGCTTTTCATCATCATGCTGTATGATATCCATCACAGACACTTTTGGTAGAAGGAAGATTGGACATCTCAGTGACTGGGTTTTAGGCAAGTATGTTGAAATTCTGGGGAAAAATCTATCTTTCCTCACCGTTTATTTCCTCTTGTAATTGATACCCTAGAGTGGACTCTAAGACTTGAAAAGTCCTGGATAACAAGAAGGATTTATCTTAAGGAATAGTTGTTCACCTCCTAAGACATGAAGCAAGATCTGACCTGGTCAGGTTGTGTCATGAGTTTGCTCCAGTGACAAACATTCTCCAACAGAGCAAAGAGCCATGATTCATGAAGTGGGTATCAAGAAACAACACAAGTTTGGGCAAATCTTTAAAAGAAGTTAATTTCTTTTTCTAAATACAATCAGATATATGTATTATGGTGACAGTATCTTCATAGCTAGATATTTTTCATGAGTTCAGAGAACTCCTACCCTTAAAAATAGAATCTATATAAGACACAACTAAGCTTATATCTACTAGTTAGTGAACATCCACCAATACTATTTAGGAGACCACAAATCCATATTCTTTTTCTTTCAAAGAAAAATAGTTATTCCACACATTAATATGTCAGTAAATACCATCTATTGTCTTAGGCAATAACCTACCTGAACACAGCTATTCAGCCTCATTCTACTCTTGACATAAAACTGAAGAGCTTTTGTCATGTAAGCCCATTTGTTTTGTAAGAGTTCTCTGTCATCACTTGCAAGTTACTTTGGAGTATTCCAACAACAGAATAAGCTTTGCCAAAATTCAGATTTCACCTCATTCTGATGTGAATACAAGAGGAGCAATACTTTTTAAAAGAGTAAAGGAGTCCATTCATCATGTACAAAAAAGTGAGGCAAACTCTAGAGACCTCAACTTACTGGAGGTCTGAATTAAAGAAAATAACCATGGGAGATCTTGACAAACAGGAGAAACGTGAGTAACTCAAAAGCCATAGCAGAACACTACATCAAGGAATATCGCAGACAGAAATTTATGATAGCATTTCAAACACATAGACTATAAGAAAATGAAAAATCAAAAAGTTCAAGTAATGTAAAAAATAGAAATAATTCACATGATCCTTGACCTCAAAAATCTTGCAGTCGCAATAGATAAGCATAAAGTTAAAGGAAATGTACAACTTCAAAAACCTTCACAGGAAAATACAAGGAACTTTTGAATCCAGTTGGTTAATTAGATGCCATTTACTATTAAATGACAAGTGACCTAAGGCTGAACACCACTAGTGTGACCCTAGGCCTGAGCAACTGTGTGGTCTTGTTCTATTTGTCATTTGATAGCCTAAATCAGTAAGGTGTCATGCTCCAGACTTGGTCAGACCATCTCAGACTCATGACACAATCCAGGGAGGAACTCTCCTCAGCTCTGCTGTGTGTGCAGCTCGGTGATCAAGTAAGCGGTAATTAAACAAAGGATTAATGCCCAGGCCAAGCGCAGTGACCCATGCCTGCAATCCCAACACTTTGAGAGGCTGAGGTAGGCGAATTGTTTGAAGCCAGAAATTCAAGACCAGCCTGGGCAACAGAGAGAGACCCTGACCCTACAAAATATAAAATATCACCCAGGTGAAATGTCTCATGCCTGTAATCCCAGCTACTTGGGAGACTGAGGTGGGAGGATCGTTTGAGCCTAGGAGTTAAGGCTGTGGTAAGCTATGATCACATGACTGCACTCCATTCTGGGCAACAGAGTGAGACCCTTTCTCTGTAAATGTAAATTTGATTCTTGACAGCCTCTCTCTCTCTCTCTTTCTCTCTCTCATCAAATTCACATTTTCTACTGTGTTTGGTAGTAAAAGCAGATTGAATTCTATTGACTTGGCAACTTACAGAATTCACTGGTATCGACAGAACGAAGCACCAATATTGCCACTGAAATAAAAGGAAAACATTAGTGTTTTTACTTTCCATTTCCAGTGTTCTGATACGGAATCCACCTGCACAAGTTAGGATATGTAAGAACACATTAGGGTTCTTTATTGCTGAAACTTCAAAGGAGGTCAGAAGGTACTTTTTTTATTACTTTTTTTTGGAAAAAGCACTAAAGCAAATACAACTTAATGGGAGGCATACTGAGTCAGCACCATGCCTCCTTAATGGGAAGCCTCACATAAGTCATTCTTGATTTGCTTTCATTGTCCAGAGTCTTTTTTTTTTTTTTTTTTTACTGTTCCATCTGTCACGGTGATGTGTATGTTCCTGAGCTAATTGCAAAATGTGGCTGCAAAAACAGGAGCCAGCAGCAAATCCCAGGTAATTGCATTTTGTGTCTGATTGTCTGGCCCAACTTCCAGGGGACTGGCCAAGGAAAGAGAAGAGGTTTTCCACTCTTCAAGGACAGTGTCCATTTCAACTTGGCCAATAAGTGGCAGACATTTCCCCATTGGGAACACAAGGGTTGAGTGTAAGTGTTTTAGAGCTGGAAGAAATTTTACTAGTTATCTAATTTAATTCCCTTACAGGCCAGGCAAGAGAATGCCAGAATATCCAGTCATGTGTTCCAAAGTCATGTAGCAAGTGAGTGGCACTGCCACACTCAGTCCCAGGCATCCTGACTTCCAGTCCATTGCTTTTTCATGACTTCACTCTGGTTTTTCCAACTTCAGAATGAAAATTCAGCCTGTAACTTATTGCTTGGTTGACTGTGAGGATGTCACCTCATGACCATTCCTTTACTGCTGTTTCCTTAATGGGTAGTAGGGAGTTTAAAGTTGACTCATTTTGAAGGGGATTGGCAGTAGTGGGAAACTGCCAGGGGAGGGGGCGTGGGATTGGCAATTGAGGGAAACTGCTAGGAGCGGAGAGGCACTCCTCATCAACAAGGGTACCTATCTTCCCTCACCTTTTACTTCTTCTTCCAATCGATACCCTAGAGTGGACTCTAAGACTTGCCCTGAATTGTACCCCACATCTTTAAAATAAAATCAAAAATGAAATAAAAGAGTAACTGGAAAACAATTAAAAAATAAAGTTGACTCATTTTGACATAATGATGAAGGAATGCAATTTTCTCTATTTTCTCTAATTGAACTCAACAGTTTACCAACAACCCTTTCTACTTAATAGCAGGAAAAGAAAAATTAATCTCAAGTATTCATGATAACTTAGTCCCTTCTGGCTTAAAACTTAGTCTCTTCCAGGTGCATTCAGATTCTTTCAGTAAAACTAGTGTTTCAAAATTTAAACTTAGTCAATGAAAAATGTGAATTTTCTGTCTGTCATGACTATTCTTTTTTTTTTTGTCATGACTATTTTTTTTATTCAAAGGTACTTATTCTCCCCAGAAAGCTGTTTAAATGCAGGAGTAAACTTGTTTAGCATCATGGTTCTTCTTATAGTGGACAACAAGTCCTGACTGATTCATCCTGGGTTCCTTGTTCCCTTTGGTCTCTATTTATCAACTTTGCATGGATAACAAATAAACTGTTCCTCCTGGCTTGGAGTCATGCGCTATCATTTGTTACTGAACTCCATTGTCCTAGTCTTGAGATCTGCAAAAATCTTTTTAGTAATGCTAATCTTCCATTTCTTATGCTATTTTTTCCCCCATTTAGTTTTAGTTGACACATAATAATTGCACATATTTATGGGATACAGTGATATTTCATATGAATATATAATGCATAATGATCAAATCAGAGTAATTTGCATATCCATTCACCATCTCAAACTTTTATCATTTCTTTGTGTTGTGAACATTCAAAATCTTTCCTTCCAATTTTTGAAAAATAGGCAATAAATTATAATTAACCACGCAGAACACTAGAACTTATTCTTCCTGTCTAGTTGTAACGTATCCCTTAACCAGCCTTTCCCTATCCTTTCCTCTCCTTCCTCTTCTCATCCTCTGATAATCATAATTCTATTTTCTACTTCCATGAACTCAGTTTTATTAGCTTCCATATATGAATGAACATGTGATATTTATGTTTCTGTGTTGACTTACTTTCCTTAACATAATGTCCTTCAGGCTCATCGTGTTGCCACAAATGACAGAATTTTATTCTTTTTAATGGCCGAATAGCATTTTATTGAGTATATATACCTCAATTTTCTTTTTCCATGTAATGATGAACATTTAGGTTGCTTTTGTATCTTGACTATTGTGTTTAGTGCAATAATCAACATGGGAGTACAGACATCTTTTCAATTTACTGATTTCCTTTCTTTTGGGTAGATACCCAGCAGTGGAATTGCTGAATCATATGGTAGTTCTATTTTTAGTTTTTGTGAAAAATCTCCATACTGCTTTCTATAGTGGCTATACTAATTTACCTTCCTATTAACAGGGTATAAGAGTTACTTTTTCTCTGCATCCTCACCAACATCTGTTATATTTTTGTCTTTTTGATAATAACCATTCTAATTGGGGTGAGATCATATCTCAGTATGGTTTTAGATTTGCATTTCTCTGATGATTAGTGATGTCAAGCATTTTTTCACATAACTGTTGGCAGTTTGTGTTTGTTCTAGTCTTTTGCCTATTTTTTGATGGAATTATTTGGACTTTTTTTTGCTATTGAGTTACTTGTATATTCTGGGCATGTCTTATGTCAGATAAATAGTTCACAAACATTTTCTCCCATTCTACAGTTTCACTCTGTTGATTATATCTTCACTCTGTTGATTGTATCTTTTGCTATACAGAAGCTTTTTAGTTTAATATAGTCTCATTTTGTCTGTTTTTGCTTTTGTTGCCTGTGCTTTTGAAGTCTTAGCAATATAATTTTTGCCTTGATCAATGTCCTGAAGCATTTCCTCTATGTTTTTTTTTCCTGGTAGTTTTATAGTGTTGGGTCTTATGTTTAAGTCTTTAATTGATTTTGAGTTGATTTTTTTCTGTTTTGAGTTGAGGTCTCACTCTGTCACCCAGGCTGTGCAGTGGCATGATCATGATGATCATGGCTCATGACAACCTTGACCTCCTGGCCTCAGGCAATCCTTCCACCTCCTCATCCTGAGTAGCTGAACTACAGGCACGCTGCCAAGCCCAGCTAATTTTTTGTTTTTTCTAGATATGAGGTTTTGCTATGTTGCCCAAGCTGGTCTTGAACTCCTGTGCTCAAGCAATCTGCCCACCTCTGCTTTCCAAAGTGCTGAGATTACAGGTGTAAGCCACCATGCCAGGATTAATTTTGAGTTGATTTTCATATAGGGTGAGAGGTAGGAGATCTAGTTTATTCTTCTGCACATGGATGTTCAGTTTTCCCTAGCACCATTTAGTGAAGAGAGGGCTTTCCCTAGTGTGTGTTCTTGGCACCTTTGTGGACCTAATGCTATTTTGGTTCTTCTGCTGTTTAGTTTTTAAATCTCCACATATATGCATACATGTCAGGATGTGGGTATTTAGGTGCGTTCCCTGTCAGGATTTCTCCCTGCTTACACACACTGCTGTTTCTATTTTTCCGTAGTAACCTTTCATTGTTACCAGACACTTCTCCCAAAGCACTCTACCAAGAATCCATATAAAAATGGAAGCACCTTTCTTATTTTCTCTCCTTGCACATCTTGAGACAATTACATTTTCCCTACTTAGTTACTCCTCATCAACCTGAAACACTGCATATGTGTGTGGGAAAGTGGGACAGAGGTTCTTCCTCAGAGATCTAGGCTCTGGCTTGTTACAGCTTTATTGAAATGTAATTCAAATAACATTAAAAAATGCCGTATTCATTTAAAGTGTGCAATTCAGTGGGTTTTAGTATATGAAAAGAGTTGTGTAGTCATCACTGTAATCCATTTTGGAATGTTTTTCTCATCTAAAACTCCAGACCCAGCAGCAATCACTCCTCATTCTCCGCTACTCACACCCTTGGAAACCACTAGTCTACTTTCCGTCTCTATAGATTTGCCTATTCTTGTCATTTCATAAAAAGGGAATCATAAAGTATGTGGCCTTCTGTGTCTGACTTCTCTCATTCAGCCATGCTGTAGCAAGTATCAGTACCTCATTTCTTTTTCTTGTTGGATGACATTCCATTGTATCCATATACCTCATTTTGTTACCCATACATCTGTTGATGGACATTTGTGCTATTTCCACCTTTTGAATATTGTATATAATGATACTGTGAATATTGGTGCCCAAGAATTTGTTCAGGTTCCTGCTTTCCATTGTGTATGTGTTTGTAAGTATGTGTATGTTCAGAAGTAAAATTGTTAAATTAAATGTTAACTCATGTTTTATTTATTTATTTATTTATCTATTTATTGAGTTGGAGTCTCACTCTGTCGCCCAGACTGGAGTGCAGTGGCCGCTCCCGGTCACCGCAGCCTCAACCTGCTGGGCTCCGGCGATCCTTCCGCCTCAGCCTTCCAAGTAGCCGTAATTACAGGCATGCGCTACCACACCCGGCTGATTTTTTGATTTATTGTAGAGATGAGGTCTCGCTGCCCAGGCGGGTCTTGAACCCGCAGGCTCAGGAATATACTCACTTCAGCCTCCCAAAAGTGCGGGATTACAGGCTGAGCCACCGAGCCCGGCTATGTTTTAGTTTTTGAGGAGCCACTATACTGTTTTCCACAGCAGCTACACTATGTTACATTCTCACTAGAAATGCAGAAGGTTTCCAGGTTCTCCAACTTCTCAAAAACACTAGTTATTTTAAATTTTTTAAAAAAATAATAGCTATCCTAATGGGTGTAAAATAGGATCTCATTATGGTTTTGATTTAAATTTCCCTAATTACTGAATCTGTTGAGCTTATTGTTGTAAGGATCCTATCAGCCATTTGTATATTTTTGAAGAAATGTCTATTTAGAACATATTTTTTAATTGGGTTATTGTCATTCTGTTATTGAGCAGTATAAAAGCTTTACAAATTCCAAATGCATGTTGCATATCAGGATTTGTATGACTGGCAAATATTTTCTCTATTCTGTATTTAATCTTTTTATTTTCTTTATGTACTTTGAAGCATAAAGTTTTTAGCTTTGATGAAGCCCAATAATGTATTTTTTCTTTGTCACTTGTGCTTTTGTGCAATAGCTAAGAAGATTGTAGAACCTAAGTTCATGAAGATTTACTGCAAATTTTCTTCTAAGAATTTTAATTTTGTATTTTTGGCTCTTACATTTAGATCTATGATCCATTTTGAGTTGATTTTTGAGTATGGTATAAGGAAAAGATCCAACTTTACTCATTTCAGTGTGGATATCCAGTTATCCCAGAAACCGTGTTCAAAAGACTATTCTTGTTAAAAAAAAATAATTGGCCATAAATGTCAAGTTTATTTCTGGAGTCTCAATTATGTTCTATTAATTGATATTTTTAGCCTTATGCCAGTGTCACACACTGTCTTGATTACTACAGTTTTGTGGTAAGTTTTGACGTTAGGAAATATGAGTCCTCTAACTTTATTATTCTTTTTTTCAGTATTAAGTTTTATTAGTTTTAAAATAGTAGCAATATAAATTGATTTTTTTAATTGGTGAAAAAATGGAAACCACATGGAGGATTAGAGAGCAAATCTTTCTTCCCAGAGTCAACAACTTTTAACTGTTGTACATCCTTTCAGAAGATTCTTTTTTTTTTTTTTTTTTGAGTTGGAGTCTCGCTCTGTCGCCCAGACTGGAGTGCAGTGGCCACTCCCGGCCACCGCAGCCTCGACCTGCTGGGCTCCGGTGATCCTTCCGACTCAGCCTTCCGAGTAGCCGGAATTACAGGCGCGCGCTACCACGCCCGGCTCATTTTTTGATTTATTGTAGAGATGAGGTCTTGCTGCCCAGGCGGGTCCCGAACCCGCGGGCTCGGGCAATTCACTCATCTCAGCCTCCCAAAGGCGCGGGATTACAGGCTGAGCCACCGAGACCGCAGAAGATTCTTAAGCATAGGACCATGTACAATATGTGAGTGAGAAAGCACTTTACTTTTTCACAAATTGAATAATTTTTATATATATAAAATGCCTATATCTTGCTAATTTTACTTAACAATATACCTTCCATGCCCCTTCCTTACTAGCATACAGTTGTTCTTCAATAACTGGGAAGGAGGAAAAGAGCGACATTGTTCTGGAAGCCCTTACAGATATCTAAATTTTTGAATGCTCAAGATCCTTATATAAAAGTGGCATAGCATTTGCACGTAATCTACAGACACCCTCTGTATATTTTAAATCATCTCTAGATTACTTGTAATGCCTAATACCATGCAAATGCGATGTAAATAGTTGTTATACTGTATTTTCTAATTTATATTATTTGTATTGTTGTGCTGTTATTTTTTTCTGAATATTTTCAATCTGCAGTTGGCTGAATCCATAAATATGGACATGAAATTTGCAGACGTGAAAGGCTGACTTATGGTGATGGTTCGTGTGTATATAAATATGTGTCAAAGTTATCAAACTGTACACTCTAGTAATGTGCAGTTTATTTCATGTCAATTAAAGGAGCTACAAGTATTGTAAACAAATTTAAATACAAAAGATAAAACTAGAACAAATTTTTGCAATGATGTGGCAAATTATTGGTTACATTTTTTTATTTACAGAGGTCTCAGGAATGAATATTTCTAAGAAGTTTTAGAATTATCAGAAAAAATAGTTCTCACAATCAAACAAAAAAATAATAGCTAGTGAAAAGATGCTTATCTTCACTTATCCTAAAGAACTACAAATTAAGCAGCAAATGAAGTGCCATATTTTACCTATTAATTTGGTAAAAGTTTGAAATTTCAGTAAAGCCTGGCTGGCTAGGGTCTAGGTTCAAACATCCTGTCATGCACTATTGGAAGGGGTCTGCTGATAAAACATTTGTAGTATGATTAACACCATATCTATTAAAATTAGAAATGCACCAATGGTATATCCAGCTATCTGTAGAAATTTATCCCATGCATGTATAGCAAATATTTCGTGATTATAGCATTTTGATACAAGGAAACAATCAAATCATCAAATAAAAGGGTCTATGTTAATCAGCAGGTTCAATGTTCTATCAATTATAGCACTACATAGCTTTCAAAAGAAAGATGTTATTCGTTTTCAAAATTATTTTGGTTAATCAGAATTCCTGTATTTCCATATGAACTTTAGGATTGGAATTCCAGTTTTTTCTGTTGAGAAATTTTGCATCTACATTAATATCAATGTTGGTCTGTAGTTTTCTTTTTTTGTGATTTTTTACCCCGCTTTTTCCATCAGGGTAAAATTGGCCTCACAGAATGAATTCAAAAACATTCCCTCCTCTTCTATTTTTTGGAAGAGTTTGTGAAGTGTTAGCGTTAATTCTTCTTTAAACACCTGGTAGAATTTTACTTGTGATGCAATCTGGACATAATCTTATTTAAAAAAAATTATTAATCAATATCTTTACTTGTTATAAGTTATTCAGATTTTTTATTTCTTCTTGAGTCAGTTTTGGCAATTTTGTCTTTCTAGGAATTTGTTCATTTAATCTATGCTATTTCACTTACATACAAATACTCATATGTCTATGTACATAAGTACACATATTATATACATATATACATGTTGCATATACCTATATGTATTGCCTTATGTTTCTTTTAACTTTTTTCAGGTATTAATAATCCTTCTTTCTTTTTTTTTTATTGTGAAGTTGTGGGGTACAGTTAAGGGTTAGGTATACAATTGCGTTTCATTCAGGCACCCTGTTGATATGGGGTGTTTCCCCGTAATAATCCTTCTTTCATACCTGATCTTTATAACACAAGTGTTCCCCCTTTTTTGTGTATGTGACCAGATTTGCTATTTTTTGTTTGCTAGCTATGATTTATTTGTCAATTTTGTTGATCTTTTCAAATACCTTTTGTGTTAATTGATTTTTTTCTGTTGTTTTTCTACTCTTAGTTGATTCATTTCCAGTCTAGTTTTTATTGTTTCTTTCTTTTTTGACTTGGGTTAATTTATCTCTCTTTTTTTCAGTGTCTATTTTTTAATATTGAAAGTTAATTTTTATTCAGCTTTTATTATGTACTAGGTATTGTTCTAAGGGCTTAACAAGCATTAGCTCATTTATTAGTTAATTATTATCCTCATTCTCCAGCTTAGGAAACTAAATAACGGAAAGAGTATGGATGTTGCCTGAAGTTCCACAGCTAGTAGGTAGAAGAGCCAGAATTTGTATCTAGGCAGGCTGCTTCCGGCACTTTTCAGTGTCTTAATGTGAAAATTGTGAATTGGAGTTCAGATTTATTTTTGTTAAATATAGGCATTTGTATTTAAAAATTGTAGTCTAAGCATCTTTTGGGACTTACCTTATTTTTAATATGTTATCTTTTAAGTATTGGATAATTTTCTTTGTGGTTTAGTTTTTAAAAAATCCACTAGTTATTTAGAAGTGTGCTGTTTTTATTTCCACCTATTTATGAATTTTTCTAATTTTCTCCATTATTGTTTTTTTATTTAATTCCACTGTGATTTGAAAGCATACCTTGTATAACTAATTCCTATAAGTTTATTGGAATTGTTCTATACTCTAATATATGGTCTATCTTGGAGACACTTTTACTTGAGAAGATCATGTATTCTTCTGTTGTTGGGTGGAATGTTCTGTAGATGTCTTTTAAATATAGTTGGTTTGTAGGGTTGTTTAGGTCTTCTGCGTTCTTGTTGATCTATCGATTATTGAAAGTGAGATATTGACATTTCAATTATTATTGTTGAATTATCTATTTTTTCTTCAAATATGTCAATTTTGATTAATGTATTTTAGATTTCTACTACTACATGCATATGTATTTATATGTGCTATATCTTCTTGGTATGTTGGTTTTTTTAATATTAAAAAAAGTCTTTGTCTTTAATAAAAGTTTTTGTCCTAAAGTTTATTTTGTGTGAAATTAGTGTAACTATTCCAGCTCTCTTTTGGTTACCATTTGCATGGAATACCTTTTGTCATTTTTTTCCTTCTACCTGCTAGTTTCTTTGAGTCTAAAGTGTGTATCTTGCACAGAGCATACAGTTGCACCATGATTTTTTACCCTCCATTCTGCCAATCTCTCCCTTTTAATTGCAGAGATTATTTTATTTACATTTAATGTAGTTACTGATAGTTGATATTTGTGTCTGTAATATTGCTATTTGGTTTCTATATATCTTTTTTTGGTTTGTTTTCAAATCATTTGTTACTGCCTTATTTTGTGTTAAACAGATATTTTCTAGTGTACTATTTTAATTCCTTTGCCTTTTTTTTTTTTAAAATTTATCTTTAGTTGGCCTACAGTTTGCCACTAACATTGTACTGTATGAAGGGGTATCAAAAAAACCAAACAAACCAGGAATTATTTTTTGGAGGGTAAGCCCCTTGTAGCACAGGCTACCCCCTTTAGGTAAGTATTCCAGGAACCCATCGACAGCAGTATACCAGTTAGTATTGTTGTGAGAAGCTGTGTTCAGTGAATTTTTTCTGGAGAGTCGATCCGTGCATTTGCCCATTTCATGATGGATGATTGACAGGTGCCTCTGCCTACCCTGCACTGTGTGTTCAGCAGTCTTTGACCAAAGATGGCATGACCTCCATGCCCACCCTCCCTATTCACACAATCTCTCCCTGTGCAGCTTTTTTTTGGTTTTGTTTCTCCAGATGAAAAAAGTCCTCAAAGGGAAATGTTTTGCTGATGTGGAAGATGTGAAACAAAGAATGACAGAAGCCCTAAAAGGCATCAAAATCAATGAGTTCAAAAACTGTTTCGAGCAGTGGAAAAAGCATCTTGATAGATTTATTGCATCAAATGGAGAGTACTTTGAAGGTGACTGAAATTTAAACATGTGAGACTAACATACACATTTGAAAAAATAAATAAATGCTGTTTTTTTGAGTCCCTTCTTTGATAACACTCTAGGCTGAATTAATACAAATTAATTTCAGTAGTATACAAAAACTTTGTTCTTATATGGCTCCATTTTATTCTTTTATTCTGTTATTGTCACAAATTGTATCTTTATATCTGCATATCCATCAACATAGATTTGTAATCACTGCTTTATATCATCATATTTTATTAAATTGAAGGAGTTTAAAATAAAAATATATATTTTCTTTTATTTCTACCTATATAAATATACCCTGATCAGTCCTCTTTGTTTTTTCATGTGGCTTTGAGTTACTGCCTAATGTCCTTTTATTTCAAGCTCAAGGACTCCTATGCATATTTATGATAGGGCTTCTCTGCTAGCAACAAATTCTCTAAGTTTTTGTTAATCTTAAAATATCTTAACTTATATTTTATTTTTGAAGGATAGTTTTCTAATTATAAAATTATTTGTTGGTAGTTGTTTTTCATTCAACACTTTAAAAATTGTATCCCACTTCTTTTTGGCTTCCATTGTTTTTGATGAGAAATCAGTTTGAAGTCATATTGAGCATCCTTTATAGGTGATGAGTCACTTTTTTTTTTTTTGAATTGGAGTCTCATTCTCTTGTCCAGGCTGGAGTGCAGTGGCATGCTCATGGCCACCACAGTGTTGACTTGCTGGGCTTAGACAATTCTTCTGCCTCAGCCTTCTAGGTAGCTAGAACTACAGGCATGCGCTACCATGCCTAGCTAATTTTTTTTTGATTTATTGTAGAGACGAGGTCTCGCCAAGTGGCCCATGCTGACCTTGAAAACGTGGGCTCAGATAATTCTCTCACTCTGCCGCTGGGATTATAGGTGTGAGCCAATATCCCTGCTGAGTCGCTTCTTTTTTGTTTAAAGATTCTTTCTTTGTCTTTGAGTTTTAGATGTTTGATTGTGACGTGTGTAGGTGTGTGGATCTTCGAATTTATTCTACTTGGAATTTACCGAGTGGATTAGTTGTCTAGATTAATTTTTTCATTCAATTTGAGAAGTTTTTGACCATTATTTCTTCAAATACTTTTTCTACCCCTTTCTTTCCTCTCTTTCTGGAACTTCCATTAAATCTGTATACTTGGTGATGTACTAGAAGTCTTTTAGGTTCTGTTCATTTTTCTTCATTATTTTTTCTTTTGTCCATCAAACTGGTCCATCTCTATTGAGTTGTCTTTGAGTCTGCTGATTATATCTTTTACTTGCTAAAATATGATCTTAAGTTCCTCTTGTAAATGTCTTATTTTAGTTAATCTGCTTTTCAACCCCAGGATTTCTATTTTATTCCTTATGTAATTTATAACTATTTATTGACATTCTCTATTTTATGAGACATTATTGTGTTATTCCTTTTAGTTCATTTATAGCCTTCTTTAGCTTTTTGAATATATTTAAAATAGTTGACTTGAAATCTTTGATTAGTAAATAAAATGTCTGAGCTTCCTCAGTCAGCTACAGTATCTATTAATAACTTTTTTCTGTGTATATTTATTTTTCTTGTTTCTTTCTAAGTTCATAACTTTTTGTTAAAAACTAGACATTGTGCTGGGCTCGGTGGCTCAGTCTGTAATCCCGAGCCTTTGGGAGGCTGAGGTGAGTGGATTGTCTGAGCCCGTGGGCTCGAGACCCGCCCGGGCAGGCGAGACCTCATGTCTACAATAAATCAAAAAAATTAGCCGGGCGTGGTAGCGCGCGCTTGTAACTCCGGCTACTCGGAAGGCTGAGGCGGAAGGATCGCCGGAGCCCAGCAGGTTGAGGCTGCGGTGGCCGGGAGCGGCCACTGCACTCCAGTCTGGGTGACAGAGTGAGACTCCAACTCAAAAAAACCCCCCAAAAACAAAAAAACTAGACATTGTACATATTATAATGTGGCAACTATGAAAATTAGATTCTCCCACCTTCTTCCTCACTGTTTTTGCTATTTTTGTTTATTGTGGTTGCCATTGTTTAAAATGAGTTTTCTAAGTCAATTCTATAAAGTTGATATCTCTGTCATTTGTGGCCACTGAATTCTCTCTTCTGTCAGTTTAGTGGACAGCTTATAATTGAACAAAAATTTAGTTAAACACCTGAAACCAATAAGTCTTTCAATCTTTGTCAAGCATTCTGTGCTTGTGTTGGGGCGTGTCTTCAATATTCAGCGAGGCAATTGACAGTTCTGCTTTAGCCCTTACTTTCTGCTTGTACAGAATCTCAAGGTTAGTCAGAGATGAGAGCTTAGAAACTTCTCAGGCCTTCTTCTCAGGCATGGATGGGGCAGTGCACAGTCCTGGGCATATACATTGTCATTTAGATTCCCAGGAATATTCCAGCGTTTTTCAAAGTTTCTTAGCTCTCTCATTCATCTGTTTTCCTTTTATGTTTTTATTTGGACTGTTGTTTGCCCTACCTGTTATCCATTGTCTCAGGTACCTGTGATGCCAAAACATTTGATAACATTCTCTGGGATAGGTTTTCAGCACTAGGCAAATTCAAGTGAAGTTTAAAAAGACAAGTCATTCAAGTGGAATCATGCAGGGAACCACCAGACAAGTCAAATAATGACTTCTTTTCCAAATAAGGCTTTCAAAGAACTGCATTTCTGCTCTACTCCCTCTAAGATCCAGAAGATGTGGTATTATATTTTCAAAGCTATTGAGCTAAGGAGCTGAAGATGGGACTAGTGTAAATTAAAACACCACAATTCTTACTATTCTAACTGAGATATATTTCTTTCTCTTGACTGAATGTTTCCTTGGTTGCTACCAATAAGTTTTCAGAACTCTGAAAATAAAATTATGCCAGTTTATTCTGTTTTTATGAAGAGGCAAAATTTCTGAGGTTTTTCTTCCACCATTTTTTTTGATTGCCTTGTCTTCATTTTTAAAGGTAGTTTGTTAAATATAGAATTTGGTTGATAGCTTATTTCAGCATTTTTTATATGGCATCTCATTGTCTTCTGACCTTCATTCTTTCTGATGAGAAGTCAGCTGTTCCTCTTGCAAGTCACATTTTGTTTTTCTCTTGCTACCTTTAACATTTTTGGGGAAGATACAATGAAGTCTATAGTAGTCATATTCTGAAGTTCCGGGTATACACAACTTTGAGGGGACACTATGCAACTTATTAACTCCATAGTAAATAATTAACTTTGGTTCATGTACTTTTCAGCTACAAAATTTCCATCTAAAAATTTTTTGATTATTGTCTCCTTAGGGAGACATTGTTGTCATCCTTTCTTTATATCTTTCATCATTATTTTTTTTTAGTTCTTTGAACATATTTATAATATCTTCTCAGAAGACTTTATTTGCTAAGTCTGACATATGGACCCTTGCACAGGAAATTTCTTTTGCTTGCTTATCTCTCCTTGTGTATGGGTTATACTTTCCTGTTACTTTTCATGTCTTATTTTTGTTGTTATTGAAAAATAGACATTTTAGATAATATATTGTGGCACCTCTGGGCATAAGAATTGTTACTAGGCCATTGTCTTGCTAGACTCTGGTGTGGCCATGTACTCATTGAGCTATGGCTGTTGTCATACCTCCTGGCTTTGGTTCTCTACCCCACCTTGGGGAGGTGAATCTTCTCTCTCTGTCTCTCCCTCTAATTTGCTTTTCAATAAACTGCATTTTCTAATCTAACTTCTGTGCAATTCTTTGCATCTTACATACAGCATCGGATCACATCCCAGACAGTCACACTAATCTTAGAGTGCTGGCCCTCTTTCTTTGTGTGAGAAGTGATGTCTTTCTTAAATAAATCTTTTCTTTCTTCAAAACAAATGTTGCCATTGCAACATTAGTGACTTGGTTGAACTATCTCATTAAAATCTACCTTCTCTACAGTGTGAAGCCTCTAATGTTTCTCATCAGAGTGCAGCCTTGGGTTGTAGTAGTTATCAGCCACTGGACTGACAGTAGTTTTAGCAGGGCTTGCTTGTTTTAACTGTCTTTTTTCCTGATTTCTCTGGTAAGCTCTCTGCCTCTGTTGGTGTCTCACCAACTCTTGGTTTCTGCTAGTAGGCTGAAGATTACTCTATTATTTTTTATCATGCCTGAGGCATATATTTCTCTACAGTATTTTTCAATTGGATCCCTTTGCAAGAGGCTTTTTTTTGAGACCAGTCTTTGGTTTTGTTCTGACCCTGAGAGAGCACATATTCTTTTTTTTTTTTTTTTTGGAGTTGGAGTTGGAGTCTCACTCTGTCGCTCAGACTGGAGTGCAGTGGCTGCTCCCGGCCACGGCAGCCTCGACCTGCTGGGCTCCGGCGATCCTTCCGCCTCAGCCTTCCAAGTAGCTGGAATTACAGGCATGCACTACCATGCCCGGCTGATTTATTGATTTATTGTAGAGATGAGGTCTCGCTGCCCAGGTGGGTCTCGAACCCACAGGCTCAGGCAATCCACTCACCTCAGCCTCCCAAAGGCGCGGGATTACAGGCTGAGCCACCAAGCCCGGCTAGCACATATTCTTTAAAAAAAAAAAATTTTCCCCCCCGATTCATTATGGTAAACTCTGGCCTTTGGTTTATCTCGTTTTTCTCATGAAGCTACCAGTCTCCACTTAATTGTTTACCACCAAAATCACTGTTGTCAAGTACCCTTGGGCTTAAACTTCTTGACACTCTGTTACAAGTAAAGTCAATTACTTGGGTAGAGTTCCAGAGCTCTTTGTTCTTATGTTTTGCTTCAATCCCTGGGCAAACTTTCTGAGCCACTGCTCAAGAGCAGGGATTGGAGTTTGGATGGAAGTCCACTTCTCTTGAAGTGACACATCTGCTTTATGGGTAGGGCACTAATGGTGGTAGCCTATGCCCTCCTTTGTTTACCTCTCCCTCTATGAAACCTCTGATTTAGGATCAAGCTGGGTGATGGAAATCAGTGCTTCATCATTTTCACCCTGTGATGGCCCTGCAGAACCTCATCTATGAATGAAGGTTGTGTGACTAAGGGAGCCTCTATCCCTTATGCATCCCTCACGTGGAATTTAGACTCTGCAATACAGTGTTTGAGAAAGAGGATAAGAAGTACTGATGCCCTGTCCTTCACAGAAACATGAGATAGCTCTTGTCCTGCGAGTTGGAAGGAGGAAGAGCCCTGCATTATTGAGCACACTTGTCCAGAATGCAGCCTTAATCACACCTAATTGAGGTTGGAGGAAAGAAAACTATCAGTGGCTCAAGTGTCACAGACTTACTGCTCTTACTAAGATATAGTATATTTTCTTTTTTTTTTGAGTTGGAGTCTCACTCTGTAGCCCAGGCTGGAGGGCAGTGGCACGCTCCTGGCCACTGCAGCCTCGACCTGCTGGGCTCTGGCAATCCTTCAGCCTCAGCCTTCCAAGTAGCTGGAATTACAGGCACGTGCTACCACGCCCAGCTAATTTTTTTATTTATTGTAGAGATGAGGTCTCACCAAGTTGCCCAGGTGGGTCTCGAACCCGCGGGTTCAGGCAAATCCACTCACCTCAGCCTCCCAAAGCACGGGATTGCAGGCTGAGCCACCGAACCCGGCTTAGTATATTTTCTTGAGTAAACATTTCTTCATTTTCTATATGTCCATAGGAAAATCTCCAGATAATTTGAATGGTTCTGTGTGTGTGTATGTTTTAATAATTTTCATGAGTTTTAACTATTTCATTGAGGAGAGAGTTCATGAGGCTTCTCTTGCTGCCATTCCAAACTAAAGGCTCTGTCTTAACATGTCATTGTTTATGTGAATCAATTTCCTCTTGAAAGTCTAAGACAATTTCAGCACAGCAAGAAACTGCTTCTCTGTAATTTCCTCAAAACCTTATTGTCTATAGGATTTTTCAACTGAATGCTTGAGTCCAAAGAAGGTTGTTTCTTAAGTGGGCTTCAAGATCCTATTTTGGGATTGAAAAGCTAAACATTGACTCTTTTTGCATTCTATAAAAAAGTGAATTTTTTAAAGGCAATGAATTAATATCTGACCAAATAGGAGGAAAATCTCATTAAAATAGATGTCAACAAGAAAGAGCAAAATAATACACTAAAATGCATAATCTCGCAACATACATCATTATACTACAGGAAAATTTAGCTTAGTTTCATGCAATAGACATATCCCTGTAAACATAGTGTACACATCAAACTTTCTGCAAATAAATTATATACACACATATGCATCTACTTCTGTCAGTCATTTTGCAAAACAAAATGCTTTCTCAAGATTAATAATCACTCCTTTATTTAGCTGACTTTTAAGCGTGATATTATAACACTACAAATAAGTGTTTTAAAGCAGGAAGTTGCTCTAGTATAAATGATAAAATATTTCTGTATAACAAGGAAGTTTCTGTCTTTATATTTGTAAGTATGCCAAATTTTACTCACTTCTACAAAAGGTATCTTATGATATCTAGGTGATAAGTTAGTGAAACTTTCAATTTACAATCTAATTTCTTAGCTTTAATATAGTCATCACTCTTCTTAGAATCATTAATTCTTCTTTTACTAGAATCATTTCTTCTTCTTGCTCCATACTGATCCTCAGTAACTACTACTACCAAATCTATTCCACTTCGTCCAGAATTGACAATATAATACAGAGATTTGCTCAAGAAATGAGTGGATTAATTGTTGACTTCAATTTGCCAGACGATGGCAGCAGAGTACCATGAAATACTCACAGGTCCGGCAGCTGGGGAATAGATCAGTATGTGAATTTCAACCTGGAGAGCCAAGTTCCAGTCAAAATGTGCCAAAAGAGGACATCATTTTAGAAAGGGCCTGCTTGGCTCTATAGGTTTAAAAGTCATGATAATATCTGGAAAATTTCCCAGATAATTAGCTTTCAAAAAAGGCCTAGGAACTTATCAATAAATGACCAAACAGAAAACTTATACTGACCTTGAATTAGTACAGATTTCAGGTGGAATATTTTGCTTTGGAGCCAGAAAAAGGATATTCCCAGTCCTCTTCCTTCACATTTATCTCTTTATTGAGCTCATTAAATTCTCTTGGTCCCACCAATTTCTCCTTCTTAGTATACTCAATGGGAACTCAGGAGATTTGAACTGTGATCACAGCTATTCCTCTTATTGACTGTGATTTAGAAAAGACCTATTACCTTTTGGAATCTTACAGTAATTATGTACAAAAAGGGACATTCTCATCATCTCTATGGTCCTTTTAAATTCAGTTGCTCTCTGATTTTGAATCCTCTTTCTTTGATTATTTCCACTTTTCTAAACTAGAACCACACTAGAGGTGCTCTATTTAAGTTCATAATGTAACATTTTACTGATGCTGCATGATGTGTGGTGGTTAAGAAAATGGTTTCTGCATTGGTTATGTTTTAACTGTGTGATCTTAGGCAAATTATTGAAGTTCTTGGTGTGCTTCAGATTTCTTTGAAAAGGTGACAATGACATTACATCTCTCATAGAGTTAAATGAGAATTCTAGGACATAAAAAGCATATAAATTCATTATATTAATACAAAAAGAATCAAGAGTAGTGCCCAGCCAACAGTAAGTTCTACATATATAATAGTTATTATATTACCCATTGGAACATAAACTAAAAAAAAAAAAATCTCACATTTTCTTTTCCCATCAATTAAATGCAGACAAAGTAGGAATTCAAAGAGAAGTCCTAGTAGATGATACTTATTTTAACCCATTTTTCTGAATTTTTAGGGGGTCAGAGCACAAACACTAGCAGGTCCAGTCTTCAGAATAGGACTCAACCCTACTGCTTGAGGGACTTAGATAAATTATTGGGCATAAACCTTTTCAGCCCTACTATATAGTTCTCTTCCTCCTATTTCACCATTGACGTTTCTAATGCCTATGAAAACTGGGCAGGGAAGAATTTGTATGTGATGGAGTAGAGGGAGTGAGCAATTTGAAAACAGCCCTTAGGAAATTTGTGCTCAAATTCCCCTAACCTTATCCCCCTGAGAATTGTTTTAGAGTCCTCATTAAAATGCTAATATTCTGTGATGGAATCAAACCTAAGGGAAAGCAGAATTATGAGAAGTAAATTGGAAAGAGGCTGTGAAAGAAGTTAGGAACAGAAAAAAAGTTAAGGAAATTGGAAAGAAGCTGTGAAAGAAGTTAGGAGCAGAAGTAAAAATAAAAAAAGTTAAGAAATTATTTGAGCGGGTGGTCCAAATACAGATTTATTATACATTACAATTTTCTTTAGGTTTGACCTTGGGTCACCATTAAAATAAACATCCCAGATGATTAAGTGATCTTTTAGAGAAAGGAATGACCCCAGCCAATGTTCCCTAGGGAGGAGAACTCCAAACCCAGAAGGTGCATGTATAGGCATCCTGATGAATTGACCAGCTCATCTGCTCAGCTTGACTTACCTAAACAGCAGTGAAGTCCAGTGAGAGTCCTTCTCTTGTCCCAGTAGCCTTAGGTAGAAAAGGAAGTAGAAGATGTTCTTGCATGACTCTTTTTCTTCTCTAAAGCAGGTTCAGGGACCACATGTCTCCCAAATTCCAATAAAAAGAAGAGTGATTTGGTAACAAGTCTACAAAGACCATACACAAATATCTTATACTCCTATATTTATGATGATTGCAATTATTCTTGTCGTCCTACTGTTGACTATGGCTCTCCATTACCTCCAGTCCTTAGCGCTATTTCTGCCTTAGCGCAAGCCTTCCTTCTTATTCCAATGACTACAATGGTTTCCTACCTGGTTTCCTTGGCTCTAGTCCTTTTTCATGCCAATCCACACTAATTTTTTATTGCTATAGTAATTTGTGTAAAGTTCTGATCACGAATGTATATATGAATAAAATAAGGACTAGATAGGTGACCATCAGAAGATTAAGGCATGGGCTTGATCTGTGACCTTGCTGCTGCTTCAGCTCCTAAAACAGTGGTTCTTGTCTGGAATATATGATAACGTTTTTGAGGTGTGTCATAATGACTGGTAATATACTATATTTGGTAAATAATTGGAACAATTTGGCTATGTAGTAAATTGGAACAGATTCTGTACAAGCTAAATAATATAGGTATCATTTTCACTCATTTGAACTATGATAAGATTTCTTGAGGGAGACAGAAATAAGTGGAACTGTTGGTATCCATATGGAATTCATATATGAGGCATGTCTTAATATGCAGTCCTATCATGTATGCCAAGAAAGGAAAGGTTTGCTTGTTGCTTTCAAGGAAATCATTTCTTGAAAGAGAGAGAAAGATAACCAAAATGTTGGGCACGTATATAAGGACTTTCATTTTTTTCAGTCATTCACAGGTCTCATATGCCATGTCTTTTTTGGTACTTTATGCTTTATCCAGAAATCTTCTTTAGGCTATCCATAGGGAAGTCATGACAAGACATTAACAGTCTAGTTAAAGTGTTAGGCCAAAATCCATTCCAATTTTCCATGCCTAAAACTATATATATGTATATATATATATAACCAGCACACTGTCAGCTATAGATAGATAAAAATATAAATAAATAAAATGATCAAACTGTCTTAGAATAAAATCAGAAAAACTTCACTTGCTTTTCTACCACCTTGTGAGGAAGGAATCTTGTCTTCCCATTTATTCCTTGCTGTTTTCCTTCAAATATTTGAGGCAGCACTGAGATCAGGGACAAGGGCAACAATAGACTGTTGCAACTTCTTTATCTGCCCTATCTTACAACTTGGTAGAGAAAACACTTTTAGGCTTCCTTTCTGAAAGTCATTAGAACTGTAGAATTTAGAGTTGAAAGGAATTGAAAGAGATCATTTGGGCCAGTTTATCCTTGACCTTCATGTGACCAACCCCTAGCCAGAAACTTTTGCGATCCCCATGCAGGCTGCTCTTTCCAATTCTAACATACGTGAACAGACTACTGTAATTATGAAAGCTTCCAAATTTATACAAATTCTTGATGTGTTTTCAGAGGAGGCTTTAAGAATGACACAAGGGAAGATTTATAGCTTTAGCCAAATTTTGAAAGACTAGCAAAAAGCACTCACCTCACCCATAGAGCCCCCCTCACCTTGCTTCTTCATTTTTAAAATAGCTGACAAATGTTGGCTGGAGAGTTAGGCTTTGAGAAAGGCAGAGACTTCCTGAAAGCTCTATTGTTCTTAAGCCAGTTTGGACATGTTGTCTTATACATTCCATAATTTCTATCACAACCAGCTAGCCTAGAGAGACTGAGAGTGGTAACACACTAGTCCTCGTTCAGATTTTACTTCAGATGTTTCCTGCCTGACCCATTCCCCCAAGGGCAAAAGGTAACCTCAAAATAAGGAAGCATTCATCAGACTGAAAACTGCTGTCAAGCTTCCCTATGTAAGTGAAGGCTTCTGAGGATTACAGGTAGGGAGCAATCTTATCCCACACCGGGCTTCTGGCACACCCGGGTGATGAAATTACTGTTGACTTAAGCTGACAAATCACATATCCAAAGGATGCCCTTCTTCCAGAAGCGTGTTTTGACTCAGTTGATGCATTTTATGGATTAGAATGGTTCAGAAAAAAATTACATCAAAAGAAAGAAGGATACAAGATGTTTTTGTGGCTTTTTCTATCTGCCGTTGATCAACATGAGATGATATGTGGGGTTAAAGGCTTGTCCCACATGAACTTCCTATTCTGACTAGTTTAAGTGAAGGGATATGCTTATGGTGAGACAGTAGGGAAAGGTTATGCTTGTTTTTTCCACTTGGGTGGGCAGAAGAAGAAGGGGTAGCAATAATGATTATCCCTTGACTTTGTCCATTTCCTTGGTAACTTCTGTTCATTCTCCCCATCTGATCCCCCAGCCATCAGGTTCCTACAAGGAGTTAATGCAGGGTCTTTGAAAATTGAAGAGAGGCCGGGCTCGGTGGCTCAGCCTGTAATTCGTGCTTTGGGAGGCCAAAGTGAGTGGATTGCCTGAGCCTGTGGGTTCAAGACCCACCTGGGCAACTTGGTGAGACCTCATCTCTACAATAAAAATAAAAAAATTAGC
>NW_007246633.1:131367-171234 GCF_000164805.1 Carlito syrichta | reverse complement strand
AAAAAAAAAAAAAAAAAAATTGAAGAGAAGCATTGAACTTTCAAAGCACAGTTTAGAAGGTGATTACCCCCCCCACAAGTGGGAGTCTCACTCCATCGCCCAGGCTGGAGTGCCGTAGCACACTCACGGCCACCCCAGTGTCAACCTGCTGGGCTCCCGCGATCCTTCTGCCTCAGACTTCCAAGTAGCCAGAATTACAGGCACATGCTACCATGCCCGACTAATTTTTTAAAATTTTATTTATTGTAGAGACGAGGTCTTGCTAAGTTGCCCAGGCTGGTCTCAAACCTGTGGCCTCAGGCAATTCACTCGCCTTGGCCTTCCAAAGTGCTGGGATTATAGGCTGAGCCACCGAGCCCAGCCTAGGTGATTTTAAAAATCATAATGCCAAGTGCTCATTCTTATGGCCTGATAATACCTTCCTATCCCAGAGGGTTGAAAACAATTCTTGGGCTGAATCTGGGTTCTAAGAGAAGAACGGCATGATCCAGTACCAACATATGGGTACAGGAAGACATAATGGCTCATGTGTCACTTTTTTTCCATCTTAAAGCAGCTTCATGTTGCTCATTGAATCAATTAATCTCAAGCATTCTTGCCTTTATTCTCATAATTACCCTTCAAAATCATGGCATTATCCCCATTTTGCAGGAGAGACCATTGTTTTCGTGTTATTTCCAGGTATGAAGATTTTAAGACACATTCCCTGTAAGATCAAGATTCTTCAAAAGTCAAAATTAATACTAAAGGAAGCTTTGAAAGATAAATGAAGTAAAAGGAGGTGATGTGTGAAAAGAATGAATTGCAGCCTGAGGAGCATTCAAAGGAAGATGATGGAATTTGTGTAGTGAAGCTTTCTTAGAGTCCTGAGGTGACTCTTGACCTGCTGTAGTGGATTCTGCTCAGATGCTGCCCTCTTGGGTGAGATGGGAGGGGCAATGGATTAAACAGCTCAGTAGGTTCTTCTTCTATTTTTTTTTTTTTTTGAGTCGGAGTCTCACTCTGTTGCCCAGCAGGCTGTAGTGCGGTGGCACACTCACGGCCTCCACAGCCTCGACCTGCTAGGCTCAGACAATCCTTCTGCCTCAGCCTTCCAAGTAGCTGGAACTACAGGCATGCACCACCATATCTGGTTAATTTTTGAATTTATTGTAGAGATGAGTTCTTGCCAGTTTGCCCAGGCTGGTCTCAAACCCATGGACTCAGACAATCTTCTTACCTTGGCCTCCCAAAGAGCTGGAATTATAGGCGTGAACCACTGCTCCCAGCCCAATAGGTTCTTATTTTAAGCATACCATATGGAATGAAAATCCTCCTACATGCTCTAATTCTGTAGAAGGAAAACAAAGAGTTTGCTATAACTCATCCTATTAGAATTAGTCTGTAGCTCAGACTATTCTTTAGTTAAGGGCCCCGGAATGTCTCAGTCAATAGGAATGGGCCAAAAATCCCCTGTGAAGAGAAATCATGCCAACTCACTAAAGTTTCTATGCTATTGCAGCGTCATCGGCAAACACAATGAAAGGCTGCGTGAAAGAGCTTTCTTTTGAAGCAAAATGCAGGATTATTTTCCAGCAAGCATGAGTACTGTCTCAACCTTTGCCACCGGGTAAGAACCTCAGTGAACCCTGGTCCCCTATAGTTTTCTGAGTATCAGTGGGCAATGAAAATTTGTTTTAAATCAGAAAATTTGCCTTATAAGTGTTTATACTGACCAATGGAGTTGTTCTTCACAAAAATGAATTTATCTTCACTTTCCCCATATCATTAAGCTAAGCAAATACATTTTCTCCTACCATTGTTCAAATTATCTGTACCCATAATGATCAAAAGTTATATACCCAATTTTCTTTCAGATCATCTTTCAGGCACTCTAGAAGTATAGGTTAGAGTTAAATTTCAGCTATTCCCAAATGGCTTTCTACAGAGGGTGCCAAAAAATGTATACACAATTAAAGAGGGAAAAAACTGTATTAAAATTGCAATACTCAATATACATCAATAACAAAAGATGAATACAAGTCACATTTGACTTCTGCAGTACAAAAGGTAGTCAAAGTAGCTACCATCAGCGTCCAGACACTTCTGGCTGTGATGAACTAAAATCAATACATAGAAAACATCTCTTAAAATACAACATGTGTATGTGAGGGCTGTCAATTAAGTCACAAACTCATTCTAGAAAGTGTTACATACTTCACTACTGAATATCACTATAGTTATTTTGAAATACTCCCCTTGGAAAACTATGCACTGACGCCAGTGCCTAGTCCACCTGTCAAAGCAATTTTGGAACTCTTTTTCAGGAATGGCCATCAATGTTGTTGTATTACCCTTGATGTCCTGAATGTCATCAAAATGTCTTCCTTTCCATACTTCCTTTATCTTCAGGTAAATAAAAAAGTCATTGGGGGCTAAATAGGGTGAGTAGGGAGAGTGTTCCAATACAGTTATTTGTTTATTGATAAAAACTCCTTCACAGACAGTGCTGTGTGAGCTGGTGCTTTGTCTTGATGTAAGTGCTCCTTCGGGGCCATTTTGGCACACACCTTTTGCAGATTTTCCTAATCATTTCTCTGCAATGTTTATTTGATCTACTATGCTTCTCACAGTTAGCCAACTAGTTTGATGCACAGTTTGATGAACTTTTGCAATGTTTTCTTCAGTTCTGCTTGTTACTGGTTGTCCTGACTTTTCTTCATTAGTGACTCTTTCTCTCTCCTCGGAAAAACGTTTAACCCATGTGTATACTGCTGTTTTCTTCATACCATTATCCCCATAAACTTGGACCTAACGTGTTCCTGATTTCACTTTCACTCGTGCCAAGGTTAGCAAGAAATTTAATGTGTGCTCATTGCTCTAATTCAAACTTTGACATTCTTGTGTCAACAGTTCTAATGACTGTTCCAGAAAAACTTCCAAAATTGCTTTGATGGGTGGACTAAGTGCTGGCATTGGTGCATAGCTTCCCAAGGGGAGTACTTTGAAGATGATCATAATGATATTCAGCAATGAGTTATGTAACACTTTTTCTAGAATGAGTTCACGAACTTAATTGGCAGGCTGCATATATTTTTGGTACCCCCGAATATGATTAATCCATCCTCCATTTCCAATAAATTCATGATGAGATTGCCTTAGTTTTTGCATCTGTAAAAGAGATTCAACAAATTCTTCCTCTCTGCTGTTTTCCTCACAGTTCTTTAGTACAATAAAACCTCCAATAACCAGAAAGCAGGATTGGAGGTAGAGGGTGAATCGTTTGGTTGATTTTAAATAGAGGGCCAATACAAAAGTTCTATTATCCCAAACTTTAATGAAAATAACTCTGCAATATGCTGGCAACAGAAAGGTCTTTAATGATTGAAAACTGTGATTGACTATCTAACCATTATGTTAGGACATTACATAATGTAAGGAATACCTATAAGTTTTTTGGTAATGATTGAATGAGATGAGGTATTTACAGCACTTTGCTGGTACAGTCATGATAGGAGACAATATAGAGTTTCCTAAAAAAATAAAAAATAGAACCACTGTATGATCCAGCAATTCCACTTCTGGGTATTTATACAAAGGAGATGAAATCAGAATATTGAAGAAATTTTTGCATTGCTATATTTATTGCAGTATTATTCACAGTAGTTGAGATACAAACACGACCTAAGTGTCCATTGAAAGATAAAGGGATAAAGAAAACGTGATACACCCACCCACCCACACACAATGGAATATTATTCACTCTTAAAAAAGGAGAAAATCTGGCCCTTTGGAACAACATAGATCAACCTAAAGGACATTATGCTAAGTGAAGAAAGTTAGACACAGAAGACAAATACCATATGATCTCACTTATATATGGACCCTAAAATAGACAATTCATAGAATCAGAGGGGAATGAGGTTGTCAGAGGTTGGGGGTTGGGGAAATAAAGAGATTAATCAAAGGGTACAAAAAAAAAAAAGCACTTTGCTTGATTCCAGGCTGCTAGTAGGTACTCATTGAATGTTTCTTATCATTGCAATGATCAATTTTTACATCCAGGAAGGCATATAAAATTAGGCCAAATATGTCATAAATGCAGAGTTTTCCAAAGATGTGGGTTTTGAGATAAATAATTTACTCAAACTTGTTTTTGGTACATTTTATCTCTTCTTTTTTACACACAAAGAATCCTGCTTCTTTTTAGTGGAGGATTCTGGATTAGTCCATCTGGTTAATGGAGATTTTATTGTACCTTCCTCATGGGTGGGGCAGGCGTCAAATGTCTGAGTCACCAAAGGTGTCATCACTTCCTTCATGTATGCACTAGCTAAAGAAATATAAAAGTCCTGGGAATTACAGTTCTGCCCTTCTTTGCCTTCCATTCCAGGATTTTATGAAGCTAGATGAGATAACCTGTGGGAAAAAACTAGTTGAAGGAGAAACGCTATGGAATTTCAGTGATTCAGATTTTGTTCACTATTTCCAATAACAAAACAGCTACAGACTAACATTGGGATCTGCAGATGTGTTTCTTTGAAAATGGTTGGTAAATAGGTATTTATTGAGTGCCCTCTATGTGCTAAGTAGGCACCATGCTTGATGCTTCTGTTGATATAGAAATCATTTTTCAACCCTCGTGCAATCTAGTTGGGTAAACAGGGTGAATTCACATAAATTAAAACAGAGGCCAAAGAAGGAATAAGTGCTAGTGTTTGACAGCATAGTATGGTGATTTTAGCTATATTTCAAAATAGTTAAAACAGAAAATTGGAATGCTTCTAACACAAAGGATACACATGCAAAGTGATGGGTATTCTAAATACCCCGGCTTGATCATTATGTATTTTATGCATATTTTATGCATGTACCAAAATATCACATGTACCCCATTAATATGTACAAATATTATCCATCAGTAAAAATCAATACAGGAAAGAGAAAATAGCTTAATTTTCTCAGTAAAACTTTGAAAAATGTTGAAAACTTTCACAATAAAAAGTATTTTAAAGTAAAAAAAAAACCCTGAAAAGTTAAAATTAATTAGTCAATCAGAGTAGTATTTCTTCAAATCTTACATTGATGATTCTGCAGGAGGTCAGAAGAGGAAGAGGTCAATGAGGGCTAGACAGATTGTTCTAGAGAGCTTCCTGTATGAGGAGGGATTTAAAAATGTAGGAGACAGTGGGTATCTCAACTCTTGTTGAACAGTGGGAAATGGATAAGACATGGGGAACATGTGGCACCTTCCATGTAGCAGCTAGCCAGCCTGAGTAGAGGTGAGAATGCATGGTAGAGTGTCATGAGAAATGACATCTCAAATTTCTCAAGTACACAGTCTTGGCTTTTGGAATTGAGCCTGCGTTTGTATGTGTGTACATTATATTTATGTCAATGCAAAGTTGTTACAAAAACAGGATTCAAATTTGAAAATCGTTTTGAGGCTATGAAGACAACATATGTGATAACACAAAGTGCTCCAGTCATGTTTGTCTTTCATTTATTCTTTCCCATGACTTCTCTGTGGTAATAAAGAGTTGGCAAGCTACAGGGAATCAAAAGTCACAGAAAATTCTCAAATGTCATTTTAGCCATTCGATTTCATTGACTTTTCCTATTCTATAGCACAGCTGTAAAAACAATTTAACTTATTGGTCTTTTTCCCATTGACTTTAATTCCCCCATTGTCTGTGATAAACAAGGAAGTGGTTTAAAGGAGGTATCTAAAAGGAGAATTGATCCAGACAACCTGGTCCATCTGCCGACCTGGTCCAGCAGTTTTGTCTCTAGTTGGAGATCCCTGAGTAAGCTTCTGACTCAGACTGGGCCAAGGATTTGCTAGCATCCCATTTGAATCATAGCTATAGCTGATATTTAATTCATTTGCACCTCTTAATTCAAAAGCAAGGTATGTTTATGTGAACTATAGAGGGGAAAAAAAAACTAATCAGGGCCACACAAACTCTTAGATGGCAGTATACACTTGGATAGATAAGCACTGTTTGAGGGTGAGTTTCTGTGATGTTTCATCAATGGAATTAGTCACCTCTGGTGATTTAAGTACGCTGTCAGTGGATCAATGATAGATCTTGCTCACACTTAGTACAATAGGAAAGAGTTTTGCTTGTTTGTTTTTGCGTTTGTTTTCCAGGGCAAAGATAGCTCCAGCAAGCAAATTGGCATACATATGTCTCCTGTAACAACCACGAGTGGAAATGTAGATGGAATGGCTTAATAAAAACTAGCAGGCATTATTGGAAAAAATGTAAGATGTGTGGTGTGTGCTATTTGTAATCTACTTTTAGGTGCATTAATAATATTACATTCACGTATCATAAGCAGCATAATATTATTTATAGTTTTGCTGACAATGAGCTTGATGCTTTTAAAGATGTAATCTTTTGACCACCATTGTTTTTTTCAGTAAGTTCAGAGACTACTATCTTCCATTCTAAGTACGTAAAGCACTACAGACAGCCTTAACTTATACAAAAGTTATAGTCCAATATTTCATTGTATCTCTGGTATCTTTCTTTTCCCATAGAATAAGCAGTGTTATAAATAGCTGTTAAGCTGTCAGACTAGCACACAAAAAACTGTTTAATAGATGATAGTTAAACATATATTTGTTGAATGAATAAATAAGCAAACATTAGCTCTGTTCACTTGAGTTCTGTGTCCTTAAATCAGGGATCATGTGATATAAAAGAGAGAAGATAAGTATTTCCTCTTCCTTTTTAGGGAGATAAAGTTAGACCTATGCAATATTTTATAATAGATAAAATTGCAACTTATTCATTCTTGGCGTCCCTTTGCTCTAGCTTTCAATTTCTTTACCATGGACACCCCTTTGGGTGAACTTAGGAGAGTTCTTCCCATTTTACTTGTTCCACAGTTATTTATTATTTTCTGTCTCTTCTCCATCAAAACTCACTTCTTCAGTAAAACTTATTTTAATTAGCTATCACAAAGAAAAGATTTAAGTACAACTGATTCATATTATATCGTGACTGACTAATAACATCATAATCACACCAAATCATCTAGTCTTTTATAAAGTAGATGTTTATAAACTCAGGTAAGTAATTAAATATAGAAAGACAAAAATTTCTGAGCAGTGTATGAGAGACCTGCGTCAGGAGGAGAAACCATTTTGAGTAGAAATATTTGTCTTCTTTGGGCTTATCAGCCTTCCCTGGAAATCCTCCCTCTGGGTCTGCTAAAGTCAACTCTTATAGACCATACTTTCCCACATAACTTCCCTTCTTATTGTCTTAATGATACCTATGAATGAGATCATATTTATAATATCAGATTCATCTTCACATTCTCTATGTTCTTTTAGAGATACCAGATATTATAAATGTTGTTTTTTTTCTCTTCCCCCCCCCATGCCCAAGCTGGTCTTAGTTATTTGAAGGTCAAGTGGTTCACAAAGATTAGTCATGAGCACTTAGCAATAGCTTCTATATATAGCAGGTGTGTGCCTCAGATCACCATGCTCTTTAGCCTTTCAGCTTCCTTATCGTATTAAAATCTAAATAACTGAAATGTTGGAAAAATAGAATGTGACAGATTAAATTCTTACAGAGTGCCTAATACATAGTGGAAATGCAGCACGTGAAGAAGAGTTCATGTTGCTGTTGTCATTGTAATTCCCAACTCCCTCTGCTGTCATCTCCCTGGCTCTTAGATTTTGTAACCAGTTTATTTTACATTTAGGGGCAGAGAGTGCGTAGCTCAAGATCTCCCAAGGTTTCATTCACTGTCGGCAACCACCATCCATAGGCCAGAAGCCCAAGGGGTTATCGGTGAAGATCTATGATGCAGTAGCTCCTGCTGATGCAGTCTGCCTATAGCTTGCCATTCTCCCCCCAGAACACTCTTTTCTATGGCATTCCAGTTCCTCCCCCGACTGTTTTCCAATGTCTTCCAGGCCACTGATCCCATGGCAGCCTTTCATTTCTAACAAATTATATCTCATGCAGAAGAACTGCTGGAAAAACGTCTGCCATGTTAGAAGCTTGCTGGTAAGCAGTGCACTGACCATAAGAGCACAAGGGAATCTACCCAACTGGGAGAAATCGTGCATGTCTCTTTCGGCTGCCCATTCCAAGCCTTATGTATTTTATGTTTAGGTATGACTCCTGAGACACCTGTCTCCATGACCTCCCATTTTGCTGCCCCCTCCACCACACACATTGTTCTGTCTGGAAAGAAAGCCGAGCCCTTCCACCCATTCATTCTCAGTTCTGCACACTTCAGCTAATTCTATGTCTCAGATGCTTCAGGCAAAAGGGTCTCCATCTTTTAACCCCAGCGAGATCTGAAGTTCTTCTAAGGGCCAGTTTCCAGGGCCCACCCGGGAGCAGAAGATTGAGTACAAATCATCATATACAGTATTTCTTTCCACAGAAATGGAACAGGTGAGATTATCTGAGCAGTTCCTTTCTCTCACTCTCTCTCTTTTGCATATTAGGTGTGTAAAATCACTTTCTCTCTAGACAAGCATAGACCTCTCTATTGGAGTGTAGTGTAGCCCACAACTGGTAAATACAAAGCATTCTTTGCTCTTTTCATTCATAAATGTTTATTGAGTGTGCCCTTACTGTAGCATTTCAAATTATGTTCTAGAAATCCACAGTGACTTAATACTGCATAGCCAGTGTTTCATCTTTGAGAGTTGCCTTTCTCCAAGGGTCCAAATAGCACTTATACTCCCAGTTCTATGGTTTTCTTCTCGAGATTCCAGAACCTCTAAAGGATGTTTTCCTCATTTTAGTTGATGATATAATTTGGCTCCACCAGAATCACTAGCAGGGTTGTGTGTCTGCCGTGGAGTTTAATAAGTATCTTCACTGAACTTCAATAGCAAGTTCAAAGAAAAAAGTCAGACACAATGTACCCCTATAGTTATAGGGATAGGCTAGGGGTAGGGATAGAGATACACATACACATATAGAAATGATATTTTTAATCACAATGAGTTTGAGTTCCAAAGACAGATAACCCAGTTAGGGTGGCAGGGTATTTAAGAATAAGAATTTGGAAAGAATGAGTAAGTGTTTTTCTTTAGACCCTCTAAATACCTCTTTTCTAGTTCTTATTTTATATCTACAGGCAAACATCCAATTTCTGAGAAGTAATGTGCCACAACCCTAGCAAAGTGCTATATATATGTGTGTGTGTGTGTAGAGAGAGAGGAGGGGAGGGGGGAGGGGGAGAGAGAGAGAGAGAGAGAGAGAGAGAGAGCTACATATATACATCAAGAGAGAAAGAATTCATCAAGGGTGTATTGAATACATTTATTCTTTAGATTAACAAACAATATTTTATTATTATTGCTTAAAAATAGCAGATGAAATAGCTTCTGGCTTCATGAAGGCATCCAAGAAGTACTGTGAAAAATTCAACATATTTCTTCCATTATTTTTCTCTCCCTCATCCCATCTAGCTTAACAGACTGTAATAAAGGAGGGACAAGGGCACTTTTTGATGTTTTTGTGAATCTGCAGACAGGTCTTTCAAAAATGAAATCCAATTCTTTGAGAAATTGCAGGCATAGAGATTTCCATTGATTTGGCTGGGTGGTAAGATGAGAAAGCAGCTCTTATAACATGGTGCTAAATGACCTGATCACTGACTAAGTATATATATTTATTTGCATTAAGTAATTTGTATTTTCATATTTTTATTGTTCATCTCATTTATAATCTTCTAAAAGGCAAGGATGAGACCTTTTCTGTTTAGGGTCATATATATAAAACACCAACTTGATAAGACAAGGTGAAAGTGATGGGTAGCTTAGTCAAATTTTTAAGCAAAACTCTATTTGAGGATAGGGACACAATTTACCTAGTTTCAAAGTAAAGTAGTAAGTAGGTAAAGTAATAAAGTGTGAAATAGGTCAATGCCACTGACTTTTTACTCTGTGCTCTTTGTTGTATACCTGACACCTCATCATCACCTTCCTTAGGAACGCAGGGCCTCCAGGTGGGTACTATCCTCATCAACATCTATTACCTGAACCTTCATTTGCAAAAACAGAAGCATACAATATTAACCCTTTCAGAGGCAGCTTTTCTTTCATCATGGATCGGGAACTTTAGCTAAGGAACAGAATCCTCACTGAGGAATTTCAGGCATCAACCAGAAGAGGAGGTATGATTTTAGGTGTCATCCAGTAAGGGCCTCCTCTGTATGTCTACACTGATAGGTTTCAGAGTCTTTATTTTTTGAGTTGGCTTCTCACTCTGTCACCCAGACTGGAGTGCAGTGGCTGCTCCCGGCCACCATAGCCTCAACCTGCTGGGCTCCGGTGATCCTTCTGCCTCAGCCTTCCAAGTAGCCGGAATTTCAGGCACGTGCTACCATGCCCGGCTGATTTTTTGATTTACTGTAGAGATGAGGTCTTGCCAAGTTGCACAGGCGGATCTCCGGCTCAGGCAATCCACTCACCTCAGCCTCCCAAAGCGCGGGATTACAGGCTGAGTCACTGAACCCGGCTCAGAAAGAGTCTTAATGAAGGAGGCCACCTATGACCATGGTGGGAGCTCCAGAAGTGAACTGTTGGGGATCACATCTTGCTGTGGTTTCCATGCTGTGTGACCATGAGAAAATAACTCACTGTTCTGTGGCCTAGATCCCTTATCTGTAAAATAAACAGTACCAGTCTCATAGAGCTGATAGAAAGATTAAATCTAAGACTTTTAGAGAAGTTCCTAGCATGGAGTAAGCACTCAATAAGTGTTAGCAATTATCACTACTTGGAATACAGGATTGTCCCACAAAATAATTGAACCCGCCATCTGCAGCATCACCTCAAATCAGCTTTCAGCTAAAATTACATTATCATTCTGCATTTGTGCTAGAACCAATAACATGAATAAGAAAGACAGACAACTTAGAGATAAATGTCATTCAGTTTAAGTCTGGGGGTGGCAGAGTTGCAGCAGAGCTCACCTGTAGTAATGACAGAGGTGAACCCCACTCCATTCTCCCCAAGAAGCAATGTAGTCCTTGCCTGCTAGAGATGATCTATTTTTTCGTCCTTTCTCTGAGGACACGAAAACTTAAGAATCCCCAGCCTATGTTACCCATGTTTGGCTAAAGACCATGCTGGCTTTGATAGTAAAAGTCAACGACAGGACCGTAATTATCCTCCTCAACTCAACATCAGATATAAGGGCTGTTACCCAATATAGTCCATTATGATGCTGTATTATATATGGTTATATATTGCATATATAGTATACATTATGTGTTACTATACTATATTATATAATTATTATATTGTGTTATATAATTACATATATAATTACGCTGTATTATATAATTATTTATAACTTTTCAAATAAACTTACCAAGAACAAGCGGGTTTTGAGTCTGTAGCAGTCCCCAATTAATTGGAAAACTCTTTTTTTGCCAAGAGAGGGTTAGGAAAAGTCATCTTTGACAAAGTCCTCTCTGGCTTCCCTTCCCTCCCTGCTCCTGTTGCACAGCTGGTAGATGACTGCAAACACCAGGCAGGCAAAACTTCAGGGTTACTGGGCAGCTTCATAACTTAGCAGCTGTCTCCAGCACATGCGCAACGATCAGGACAATAAAATATTGTTCATTGCTTCTACCCAACAACCAATTAGGTCAGCTGTAAATATTGGAATTGCTTGGTAAACATGCTGGAAGATTGTGCTGACTTGTTAATATAAGTGAAAATGTAATTAGATTTATAACACGTTTTTTTCCAAACCATAATTTACAGCAACAACAGAGGAAAAAAATTTTTTGCAACCTGCTGAAATATCATTATTAAAATGCACATGAAAAGTCAATTATGCCAGAGGGAGGTATTTAAGAGAAGTGAGTTTCCATACCCTGGGATTACACCGTGGGGATTACATATTTCTTATTTATTTTTTTCCCTGAGATCTTTGCTGCTGCCAAATGAAAAGGAACAGATATTTTACTTATTTCACTCTGAATTATTGCTACAGATAGTGCTAAGAAGTAAACTTAATAACCTGGCTCCCTGGAAACCTACTCTGTTCTCCTCAAAGCCCAGGAAAAGCCGAGTAGTCACCATTCTTTTTTATTTATAAACTTGTCTCTCTTTAAGCAATAGTCATATTCCTTAAAACATGTGGAAATCAAATATTTTTTCTAAACATTTTTCTATTTTGCACTCTAAATGAGTAGATTGTTATATGGAATTCAGTGAGGGTAGTCCTTGGGAAAGAGATAGAATAAGCTCTCATTTTCTGGAGTTTATTCCTAGAATCACAGTGGGAGCACAACTCTACCCTCAAACAAGGACAGCACAGAGTGGCAAAATACTCATGTGGTGTTCAAGGCACAAGTGCCACCACTTGCTCTCTCTAGTCAAGAGATCTTGGTGTCTGCATCCCTAGGCTGGGCATCCCCTCGCACAAGGGACTCCGGGTATCAGGTTAGGCTCTGCTCCTCTCTCAGAGGCTGAGGTTCTAAACCCAGTTCCAGTCTTAACCCAGCCAAATTGCAGCCTCTCTGCTTTCTGGTTTCCTCATAATGAATGTAGGTATTGTTATATTTCATCTGCATTTAAGGTACCCGTGGGAAAAAAGCTAGTTTAAAAAAAAAATCATAAAAAAATTTGTAAGTGAGAGAAGCTGCCATTTTCTGTCTCAAACTTCTCCTAAAATGTTCACTTCAGATAATGGATGAAATTTTTAATACATATTTTTTAGACTTGGTGGTGCATACATTGTAGATAAATTACTCTTAGGAGGAAGAATTTTGATGTTGTCATAAGAATCAGTCATTAAAATAAATCACATGTATTTGTTTGTGATACATAACACACATTCACATCGATGATCTACTTTATACAATCAGATACATGCATATGTTACAGATTATGTATATACAGAAGATCTAGAAAGAGCCAAAAAAGGGGAGTGGTGAAGTTACACCCTTTGATTCAAAGTAGCATCTTAAACCAGTGTTTTGACTTCGTAATTGAAAACCATGCAAATTGCCTTCCAACATAAAAATGTTCAGTAGCAGTCCCCAATTAATTGGAAAACATAATTGATTGACATAACCATTATGAGCAATATCTTTATATTTGCATTTTATTACAAATAAAGAGTACCTTAGAATTTCTTGCATAGTTTCTAAGAAAAATAATGTGAAGTTGGACAATACTATTGACTTTTCAGTCTGTGTCCTGTGACCTATGTGTGGACACTCCATCATGACCTTCCTCAGGGGCTCATGGTCCTTAGCTATGCAATATTCCTATCAAATCTATTACCAGAACCTTCATTTGCAAAAAAGAAACATAAAATATCAACCCTGTATAAAATAATATTTTATGAAAAATACCTTCATACAGATTAGATAGATTTGCTTCAACTAAAATATTATATTTGATTTTACAGTCAGTCAAGCCTAGTGCCTGGATTTACACTGTTTAAGGGTAAATCTGAATTTCTAGGGACCTTTCTAAGTATTCCTGGTTTAGCTTTTGTTCACAGCATAGGTTTTTAGATTCCAGGACTGTGGATAATGTGTTTTGTGTCTCCTTTTTTTCTGCTGTTTTACTTCTTGGAGAAACCCTTTTAGGGACTAGTATTGGAAATTAGTTTTAAGAGATGGTCCAGAGGTAAAAGACAACTGGAAAGGATTTGCAGGGTTGGGTTAAATATCTGCTTGGCCTGTGAGTTCAGTCTTCCAGGAACAGTTCTCAGTATCCATCTCCATACCCACAGACACCCAGGGCCCATTCAGAGTAGCTGATTTCCACCATGCATCCCTTAAGTCCACTCAGGACAAGTTCTGAGGTAGAAATAAATAAATAAATAAGTGAACCCAGTGGCATAAGACTCTGATCTCCTTATTTGGATTCTACCTGGGTTTCTTTATAGCCAATCTCTAAGAATATGGGTGAACATATTAAAAAGAAAACAGGGGTGACTTTTACATCCTGTTTTTCAAAGTCAAAGACTTATGTCAGAAGAATTGAAATCTTTAGGGTTATTTGGAACCAGGAAGAAGAACATAAGAAAAACGTTTTTGCAATTACATAGGTAGATAATCTTCATCGACCTTGAATATACCCCTCCTTCCAAGGGTCTTTCAAGATCTACCTTCTCACCTAGAACAATCTTTTTTCTTTGGGGGAGAACAGGGTAAAGGAAATTCCCATGAGGCACTCTAACACTCTTTTATCAAATATTCTCATACCTGCCTCCAGTCCTGTGGAACTGCCTCCAGTTTTCTTTACATTCTTTCTCCTTTACTCTCCTTCACTTCACTGTGGCAGCCACCAAATTTGGTCAGAGTCTTTTTTCCAGCCAAGAAATGAGAAGAGTAGCAAATAAAGGAAACAATACTTCCCAAGGAATATGTCTATGTAGGTATGGATATAAAAATTCAAGGGACAGAAGACTTCTTCAAACAACCCCTGGTTGGCTTGTTTTCACAGTGAGAATCACATGCACAAGGCTGGATATTGACAATAGGAGTGTTGAAATAGAAAGTGAGGAGAAAACAAGATATGGGGAAGTAGGGAGAGCAACTGGATTCTGGACAATTTCACTTTGTCAACTTAGGGCATAAAACTGCAAAATTACAACTTTTCCCAAGTACCTAATTTCTGCCTAACCTACTCTATTAACTGCACTCATAAACACACTCTCAGATAAGCAAAAACAAAGGGAAAATGAAATAAACAATGAAGTTAGAGGGTTGGTAGACTGCTAACACCTGGACTAGCAGTCTGAGGGTTGAAGGAATTCAGGGAGGAAGCTGAGAGAGGTTTCTCTCCTAAATTCAATCAATCTCCATGTTTCCTCTACTTTTCTCCTAAGAATTTCTTGAATCTCCCTACTTTTTCCATTTTTAATTCTAACCCCAATCTCAGCTACCATCTTCTCTTCCCAGACAAGTGCTGAAATAGCCTCTGACCTGGTCTCCCACGTGTATTCTTATCCATTCCTATATTACAGTTTGAGGAATGCATCAAAAATAAGAATGTGAAAATATTGCTTCCCTTGAATGATTTTTTAGTGCCCTTTGGAATGAGATCAAGATTTTAAACAATGCCCTGCATCATGCCACCCACAAAAGTCCTCTGAACTCAAACTATATTGTATTCTCTCATTTTTCCAAGCATGCATTATAATTCCTCTCCTGCCTTAGGCCTGTGTGTATACCTGAAATACTTCCCCTTTTTCATCTTTGCCTGGTAAATTCTTACTTTGTGTTCCAAGGGCACTCCAAAACTCAATTCTAAGTACCAGATTACCAAGATAAAAAGGGCTTTGTAGTTTATTAATATCCAAAATATATCCAGCTTCTCATTATAAGGAATGAACTCCTTTCAAACAAATATGTCTCCCATGTGGTTCTTCATAAAGCTGATTTAGCAATAAAATATATTTTCATTAATGCCCACTTAGTTGCAAGTAAGAGAAATCCTTTTAAAATAAAGATAATAACATTTCTGGGAAGAATATCAGTCAAACTATCACATTGGCCTACAGGTGAGACTGGTATCAGGAACTGGAAATCTGTGTGTCCCACCCAAGGAGTCCTTTCTCTCAGCGGCAGTCAGCCTCTGGGTCATGGGAGCTGTAGTGTAGACTTCACCCTCTGCACAAAGGTTTCTTTACCTCTGTGTAGCAGCAGATTGCTGTCCCTGTCCGAAAGTCATATCTTGGCTCACAAGCTAAGTGACTAGCTTCCCAGTATCCTAGTTTCTCATACAGGGAGAGTGTATCTGATTGGTTCAGCTCCAGTTAGATTTCCCTGACTTGTCCGATCATATCCAGGAAGTGGAGACATCAGGAAAAAACCTGACTAGTGAATGGGGGAATGAGGTAGCTCTTGAAGAAGTAAAGAAGTAGCCGGCTCGGTGGCTCAGCCTGTAATCCCGTACCTTGGGAGGCTGAGGTGAGTGGATTACCTGAGCCCACGGGTTTGAGACTCGCCTAGGCAACTTGGTGAGACCTCATCTCTACAACAAATCAAAAATTAGCCGGGCGTGGTAGCACATGCCTGTAGTTCCAGCTACTTGGAAGGCTGAGGCGGAAGGATCGCTGGAGCCCAGCAGGTCGAGGCTGCGGTGGCCGGGAGTGGCCACTGCATTCCAGTCTGGGCGACAGAGTGAGACTCCAACTCCAACTCCAAAAAAAAGAAAAAAGAAGTAAAGAAGTGCAGATACCTGGGATGGTAGACATGCCAAAGAATTTACTCCAACTAAATACAAGAACAACAATTGTAAGGTTATATATATATATATTCTTTCCTATAGGGTGCACAGTAGTAGAGCAAATATTTGTGAAGTTCATTAAACAATATATCCAAACTTGAGGAGGATGTGTCTAATACACCAGAAAAGTGAGCCACCAATTAATTCCAGAATGGATTGAATAAATTAATGCTGTGCATACTTCCATCTAATATTTGGTGAGTGCCTTTGATATGCATTGTGCTTTTATGGATTCATTAATTAGAAAGTTGTGTTAAGGGATGGGTCAGGTATTGTGTTAGAGATCAGAAAATTGGTGAAATTAATAAGGAAGGCTTCCTGCAGGAGGCAGGTCTTGAGCTGCATTTGAGATGCCAAATGCTTCAGCAGTGGCATACTGTGATCTGCAGGAATAACATAAAATGAATACAAAGTGAAGCAAACCTGATGGAAAGAAAAATGCAGATTGGCTTTCCGTCAGATGAAATCTACCTGGCAACTTGTAAATCATCAGGACTTTGCTCAAGTCACTTTTTCGAGTCTTCTGGAAGGCCTACCTGGAGTGGGCACTATAAAGACTGGTTATGGCTGGGATATTTGTTACATTTTAATAAGGCTTGGAAATTCAGATGTTATTCACTGTAGCCGCCAATCAAGTACCCGTGTAAAAGCAAGACAAACAATAAATGCTCAGCACTCCAGTGTTCACGACTCTGGCAGGATGCACTGTAGGCTTTATGAATGGTGAGAGTGAATATACAGAAGCTTGGGAAAAGGTCATTGGTATTTTTGGAACAATAAATCAAGTGGGGAAAGATTTGCATTTTGGCTGTATAACATGAGGGACTGGATTAGAGGGAGAGAATACTTTGAAGTAATATTTCTCTGCTGACTTGTTTTATTAGCTTCCTTTAAACATGTTACATTATTGCTTATAGAATTTCATTTACTCGGATTGGCAGCTTGATAAATACGTCTATTGGCGATGATTTGGATTGCTCTGGGCATTAATATTATTAAAACCTGTCACAAGGAAATGTCTGAAAGATGACTTACTGTAAAGATTGCAGCATGAAATAAATCATCCAGTGGTATTTGTTACCATTTATGGCCTCTTGGAGCTGAGTCAATCCCTTTTTATGTTGCATTATTTTTCAAGTTTTTATAGCCTTACATTATATATTGCTGTCAGAAATGAACAGATGGGGTGTCGAACATGAGCTTTCTGAATAATTCCCACCCTCCAGTTATTGGTATGAAGGACAAGTGCAAAACTGCATGTTCTTGAGCAAAAGGGAGCGAGAAAGAGGTGGGGAAGCTGCTGTTGAGAAACAGTATCCCTTTGTCAGGTTGTTTGGGCCAATTCCACCAGCTGGTTGGAATCCCTGACTGGCAGTCACCCTGTTTGGGTTTCAAGCAAGAGATGAGGTGGCTGTATTTGGCTCCAGCAAGCCAACAAATGTAGTTTTCAGATGCATTTTCCCTGAGTGCCTCTTGCTGAGACACCTCCAGGTGAATGTGTCATCTTACATTTTTCCTAAGAAGCTGAGAAATTTGAAAAACAAAACTGTAGAATGAAAAGAGGGGCATAAAAAGGATTCAGTGTACTTTGAGTGAGTGACTAGTATGCAAGCATCCTGTTGAAGGGGGGTACAAGGGATTGTGAGCAATATGAATCATTTCACAGGACCCTTGGAATCGATATAAAAAGAGTCTCGGGGAGGCTCTCAGCACCTTGTGGAAGAGGCCGAAACACAGCTCTCTAAGACCTCATAGACCTTGTACACCCTGAAGTACAGCGTGCCCTTGGCTCTTTAGCTGTCCTCTTCCGATAGGGCCAGGCAGCTGCCAACTGTAGCACGAGTCCTTCTGCAGAGTCCTGAGGCTTTGAGACCACTGGAGAAAGAGACAAAAAGTCAACCAACTTTTTATTTTTTAAGAAAGAAAAAAGTACAATGAAGGCTGAAGTACAGTGGTGTGATCATTACTCACTATAGCCTTGAACCCCTGGGCTCAAGTGATCCTCCTACCCAAGTCTTCCAAGCAGCTGGGACTGTAGGTATGAGCCATCATGCCCAGATAATTTTAAAATTTTTTGTAGAGATGGGGGTCTCACTATGTTGCTCAGACTGGTCTCAAACTCTTGGCCTCAAGTTATGCTTCCGCCTTGGCCTCCCCAAGTGCTGGGTTACAGGTGTGAACTGCTGAGCCTGGCCTAGCCAACTTTTTAAGAGGAGGAGGAAATCACGTGTAAACTCTTCTTACTTACCTCCTTCACCATTACTACATTCATTCTGAGTAGTTCTACAAAGTACCAGCAGATTGTAGTATTGGAGACACAGAGTCTGGGCGTCTGGAATCCAAGTTCGTTGTTTACCATCTTGGGACTTTGTGTGAGTCAATTTCTCTTCATTGTAAAATGTGGATAAAATATTTTTTCTTGCTCACCTCATGATATTGCTGTGAGAAGTCAAATCACACACCACACACACACACACACACACACACACACACACACTTTCTGTCTCTCATACACTCTTTCAAGCTTGATAACCCCTATATTTGCCAAAGATGAGTATTTAAATCACCATGTGGCAGCCAGGTTCTTCCTTCTTTCCCTTAAAGCTCTGCATTTTCATGAGTTTATTAATCGTTATTACTCATCTTCCCGTCCCCAGATCCCTAAATGTCCAGCTTCTCTCCACCATCTCTTAAAATTGCTACCTTGCTAGAAGAGAATTGCAGACATTTATCTGAGCTTCAGTAGGCTCCTCCCCCAAACCAGACCCCTTCGTTTTTACTGAACCTCTGACTTCCTGTCTCAATCATTTCTTCTTTTGTGTCATCTCCCAAAGGACCTTCCATATGAATTTCTGTCTATTGGTCACATTCATGTGAGGATGCCATTTGAAACACCCCATATAAAAGTCAATATTCACCAGTCATACCGGAAAGCGTCAGGGCTGTGGAGAATTGTTTCTATCTGGGCAAAATTCTCAGCTTTGTTGCTTTTTATTGGAGATCTCACAGTCTAGTAGCACAGAAAGCTTCTGTCTTTAACCCAGGAGAGTGTATGAGTGTGAATTTCAGATAGTGATGAATTGATAAAGGTGGTCAGTTAGTTGTGTAGGCAGAGCTGGAATTTCTGTATTCTTATAGAGATACCTCTGCCCCCCTTCTCTGGCATTTTTGTTCCCATTGTCCCTCCAAAGTGACAGTGCATAAGTTCCATTTGCTCAATCACTTGGGTAATGCTGAGGCCCCATAGGCTGATATGTCAGTGTTAACTCATAAATGCCACATCAATCTATAAAACACACACCTCTTTTTTGCTTTCTCACTTCTGCCTTCTCTTCTCTCTCTTCTTTCCTTCCTTATCTTTTACATTTTATTTACTTTTGCTCATCCAGAGATATGTTGATTGATTCATCGAAGTTCTTCCTCGTCTCTTTTGTGCAAGCATCATGATATCTGTGTTTCTTCTGCCCAGTAGTTTTCTTGTCTCATGGGAGGCTATAATTCACCTCACTGAACAATCAGTGAATTATCTTTTCTTAGTCCAGCTCTTAGTGTGGACTTGTCCTCAATGTTTTCTCACCAGTGCCACACTGAGAAAGTTCTGACGCTTGCCAATTTCCCTTCAGTCCACGGCCTATCACATCTTAAAGAAGAGACCATGGCAGTAGGCTTGAAGCCTGGCACTGTTATTAACCGACAGCCACTTACTTTTTCTGGACTTAGTCCCCCATCTGTAAAATAGAGAGGGGATGAGACATGAGCATCTAATGCTCCTTCAAGCTTTATCATTGGCTCTTGCTCTAGCTGCCATTTCCTGAAACAACCTCAGGGTAACTAATGTCTCCTCATGATGCTTTGCTTTTTCTGGAGAGAAAATATTCTGCCAGTGATAATCACCAAATATCTTTCTCCAACCAATTCCAAGATAATACTTCATGCAAAGTTTATAAATCCTCCTCCTTGTTTTAGCTCTCGTTAAAAAAGTTACCCTAAATTCACTAAAACTGTTAAACCATGTATTAAACCATCTTAAAGGTAGGAGTGTGTCTGTTGTGTGTTTGGTGTGGTATCAGGAAGAGACCCAAGTTTGAACCACAAAGACCTGACAGAACAAAGTTTCATAGTGATGTCTAATTACTGTTACCCACCTCTTTATTATTAATTCCACAATTCCAGCACATAAAATAACTTAATCATTTTCAGAATTTGCATGACTAATGGAGTGAGTTCTGATAGAATAAGGATAAGTTTCATAATTAGGTTTTGCCAGGAACTTGTGCAAACTGGTCTATTTATAATTTGGTCAGCTCTTGATTTTTAATGAGGACACTGAGAGGGACTGAAGCCTCTGGCAGCATTCACTTCATATTTTAATTACCCACAGTAATTCTGACAATTACACACATGTCATAAATCACATTATAATGACCCATGAAGAAAGTGTATTTAATTACTGAAAGAGGAGTTCTCAGGTTAAATGGGTAGCTGGTATGTGCCAAGATGTGAACATTTAAAAACTGAGCCATCTGATTCAGTGGCACAGAAGAACCAGTCTCTGAAGCCTGCGTTATGGTAAGTAAGAAAAGCGATTGCTGAATTTCCAGTTTTAACTTCGACATGCAAAGAGCTTTGAAGTCATCACTCCTGTACTTACAATAAGGGCAAAAAATTAGAGACTTTTCTCAGCTCACTGGTAAATGGAGGGTATAGGTCAAACCATCACCTCAAAATCAGAATCTCAGCTTAGATCTACTCACTCTGGAGACCCACTAAAGCTATAGACTAGTAGAAATATTTAAATGATAATTATGATGGATTCCTAAGGGCTGAGCATGGTTGAGGTAAAGAGTGAGAAACTCCTGGCGGCTGCAGATTAGGGAGACTCACACTCTTGAGGTTTTTGCCAGATCCTCGCAGTGAAGAGCCAAGAAAATTCCCCTCAGAGACTCTGGCAGAGTAAGGGGAAGAGTAGCCATGGTGAAATACACCCAGAGTATTTTCCATGACAATAGCCTGCTCTCCAGGGGAGAAGACTTTCCCAGTACCTTGGTTTACCTGGGGGAATGGCATATCTCTATTCCAGCCCCCTCTAACCTTTCTGTCTCCCCTGAGGTAGGGAGAAGGAACATACATATTGAAGATCACAGCTCCAAGACACAGGGACACTAAAAATCTGAGATTTAGATATAAAATCATACAATTTTCCCCTCTCTCACACATATTGCCACCATACCAATAGTATTCCAGTATGACAACTGTGAATTATAGCTGAAAGACTTGCAAGGTGCAGACTATTCAAGAAGGAGTTCTTAGGGAAAACCAAAGACAATAAAGGAGACAGAAACAATGACAGTGGAGGAATTTGAAGCCTCTGGAAACTACAGCTGTGGTAAATAAACACAGAGTAATACCTAGTCAGTTTAACATAAACGTCACACTAGAGACCTATTTACCTGCTTCTCTCATCCAATACAACATATCTCATAGTAAGACAAAATTACAAAGTATACTAAGAGGCAAGAAAAAAACACCACTATATGAGGAGACAAAGCAAGTATCAGAAGCAGACTAAGAGATGATATCAATTTGGAATTATCAGATAGAAAATTTGAAATATGTATGATTAATATGTTAAAGACTCCTACAGGAAATGCAGGCAACATAGAAAAACAAATGGACAATGTAAACAGAGAGGTGGAAACTCTAAAAAAGAATCAAAAGGAAATGCTAGAAATAAACAACACTGTAACAAATTTTAATGATACATAATAGGCTGGCTCACCAGTAGACTGGACAGAGCCAAAAAGAGAGTAGCTTTTGGATTGGGTTCAAACCTCCACATAGGATGGTATTCATGCTGGTTATTTGCCACACTCTAAAGTCTAATTTTCAGCTTCAGTTCACCTTCAGGGAAAGGATGTATACCAACCAAGTGGTCATATTTGCTTTACAAAAAACCATATGTGAACTTAAAATCAAAGGCTGGCATGACCAGTGCCTCATTCCTTATTGAAATTAATATGAGTGAGCTACAATGGGATCTTGATCAAGCACCCTGCTACCTTGCTTCCCCACATTTCTCATCTAAAAATGAGGTTGTTACAGAATGCAAGAAACTATACCTGTGCACATTAGCAATAATAAATACAACATCCTAGCACAGCCTTGCAAGTGGTGCTCACACAATACATAATCCCTTATTGTTATAAAACATTATAATCTGAAATGCCTGAAGAATATAAAATGAGTAAAATTAGTTGACTGAATAATTCTTATGCAAGTCATAGTCTGTTTCATTTACGTGTCAGTACCAGAGTCACCTCCCCAACCTGTTGCCACATGGGTTTGAGCCGAAGAGCAAGAGAAACTTTCCCTATAGAAGAGATTAGGTAGGTGATGTTAATTCTGGCTACTCTTTTCATTTTCTGGGTTGAAAGACATTTAGAGAAATTTTCTTTAAAACTTGGTAAAATAGTGTTCATGAATTGTCCATTTACTAAATCGCAATATATTCAACCTTCTCTTCTGAATATTTTTTTGTCCTGCAATATGGGGCTTTAGGTAATCTCTTGGTTTACTCTCCTATTTATTCAATGCCATTCATCATGTGGGTTTTATTACTTTAAAATTTACCTGTTACTTCCAGGTTCTGGTAGGGGAGATACAATTTGCTGTAATCACCATGTACCTATAAATAGACATAAATTGTCCTAAAATAATGAAAGGTAAAGCTGTAGGAAAGTTAAGTTTTATTTCTGAATTTGAATTTGTTAGTAGCGGGGGATATGGTCTGAACTTATTAACTCTCTTAAATCAGTAAAATACAGCAACACAATCGGCCAAGTTTAGAGATAAAATCAATGGCTTTCATCAGTTACACTATCTAATTGGTAAGAAAACAAATATCTATTGGGACTTTAATAAATGTCACCAGTAATTTGAATATACCAGACACTGTTCTAGATGCTAGATCAAGCACATGATCTCTATTCTTTTAAAGCTCTAACATATAGAGGTTCTCTGTAAACCACAGAGAGGAAATTTTAATAGTCCATCTTTTATAAATCTCAATGTTATATGAGATGCTCATATTAATTACAAGATTTTTTAATCTAATTGGGTCAGAACTTTTGGAATGAATCATTTTGGACAGCTTTGCCTAGAATTTATTTATCTGAACATAATTGCTGTTTCTATAATTTTAGATGGAAATAATCCTGCAAGCATAGTAGGCACATTCCTATTTCTTTATGAAAGAATGTACTGACTATAATTTAACCTCTGCTAGATTACTCAATTATTATTATGAATGTCATAAATTATATGGCATTATAGTTCATAGTAAAGTTAGAGTTCATTGAATTACAGAGAAGAATTTGACCCTACAGGGGAAATAAGCAAAATAAGAAAATCCCCCCAAACAGTAGAATACTATGGTTTGTCCCTACTTGTGGCCTTGTGGCTACCTTTTTTTTTCTTTCAAATAAAATCTTTATTGAGATAAAATTCACATAATATTCTCCCTTTAAAGTGTACATCTCAGTGGTTTTTAGTATCTTCAGATTTATGCAACAATTATGCCTACCTAAGTTCAGAACAGATTTGTCACCCACAGAGGAAACTCCATAGCTGTCAGCAGTCACTTTCCATTCACCCTCCCCCACATTTTCACTAATCTACTAATCTACTTTCTGTCTCTACAGATTTGTCTATTTTGAATATTTTGTAAAAATTGAATTGTACAATATGTGGCCTTTTGTGTCTGGGTTTTTTTTTTTTTTTTTGCTTTTTTATGTTATACATATCAAATTTTATTATATTTTATGACTGGAAAACAGTCTATTGTATTGATATAATACATTTTACCTATCCATACTGGTTGATAGACATTTGGGTTGTTTTTTTCTTTGATTATTACAAATAGAGAATAGCTGCAATAAATATTTGTGTACAGATTTTTGCATGACCATATATTTTCCGTTCTCTTGGGTATATTTCCAGGAGTAGGATTGTTGGGTTATATGATAACTCTATGCACAGCATTTTGAGGAACTGGAAAACCATTTTCCAAAGTGAATATACTATTTTACTATCTCACCAGCAATGTATGAAGGTTTCAATTTATCTACATCCTTTCTAATGTTTTTTGTAAACTGTCCGTTGACTCTAACCATCCTATTGTGCAAAAAGTGGTATCCCACTGTGGTTTTGATTTGGATTTCCCTAATAGTTAATTGAGAACCTTTTACATGCTTCTTGGTCATTTATATATATATATGTCTTTTTTGGAGAAAGATCTATTCACATCTTTTATTCATTTTTTTGTTTAGTTTGTTTATAACTTTTTATTGTGCTATGCTTTCAAAAATAAAGAAGAGTTACAAGAAAATCCCATATTCCATTTACCCAGATTTTCCAATTGTTTACTAAGTTTTACATTGAAAATTAAAAAAAAATTTTTTAAAGATGTGGGGCACAATTCAGCGTTAGGTATACAAATGTTCATTATACAGGTACCCTTGTTGATGAGATGTGCCCTCCCATTCCTGGCAGTTTCCCAATATTGCCAATCCCACCTCCCACTCCCGGCAGTTTCCCGCTACTTCCAATCCTTCTCTTATAGTATTAGGATAATTGGTCAAGGTTCTTTTATGAATGAGAACATGTGATACTCGATTCTGTTTCTGTGATAGATCACTTAGTATTCTAGACTCTAACTCCATCCAAGTTGAGGCAAATTTCATAATTTTGTCCTTCTTTGTGGCTGCATAATATTCCATTGTGTATATGTATCACATTTTAAAAATCCAGTCCTCTTTCAGTGGGCAACAAAGTTGGTTCCATGTTTTTGCTATTGTGAATAATGCTGCAATAAACATACATGTGCAGGTATCTTTTTCATAGAGTGATTTGAGTTCCTCCAGGTATATTTCCAGTCAGGGGATTGCAGGGTTGTATGGAAGGTCAATTTTTAGATCTTTTAGGAATCCCCAAACATTTTCCACAGAGGTTGTATTAGTTTATACTCCCACCAACAATATAGTAGTGTTCCCTTTTCCCTGCATCCTCTCCAGCATCTGTTGTTTTTTGAGTTATTCATGATGGTCATCCTGACAGGAGTTAGGTGATATCTCAGTACAGTTTTAATTTTCATTTCTTTGATGATTGGTGAGGCTGAGCATTTTTTCATGTATCCGTTGGCTGCTCATGTGTCTTCTTTTGAGAAGTGTCTATTCATATCTTTTGCCCACTTTGTAGTGGGGCTGTTTGTTTTTTTCTTTTTGGCACATTTTGAGTTCCTTTTAGATCCTAGATGTAAGACCTTTGTCAGGTATACAGTTGGCAAATATTTTTTCCCAGTCTGTGTGCTGTCTCCCTGCTCTCTCAATGGTTTCTTTGGCTTTGCAGAAGCTTGTCAGCTTGATGAGTGTCCACTTGTCTATCTTATCTCTTATGACATGAGTACTTGGGGTTTTGATCAGGAATTGGTTGCCAGTTCCAATTTCCATAAGGGTGACTCCTGCATTTTCTAAGGTTCTTACAGTTTGAGGTTTTACATTTAGGTCTTTAATTCATTTAGAGTTGATTTTTGTATATAGTGATAGGCAGAGGTTTTGTTTTAATCTTCTGCATGTGGTCAGCCAGTTGTCACAAAACCATTTACTGAATAGGTTCTCCTCTCCCCAGTGGTTGGTTGTGGAGGCTTTGTTGAAGATGAGTTGGTTGAGAAATTAAGGTTTAGCTTCTGGAATCTCTATGCTGTTCCATTGGTCTAGATGCCTGGTCTTGTACCAAGACCAGGTTGTTTTTATTACTGTAGCTTTATAATAAAGTTTAAAGTCTGGGAGTGTGGTACCACCACTTTTTTTTTTTTTTTTTTGCTGAGAATTGTTTTGGCTATTCATGGTCATTTATGCTTTCATATGAATTCCTGTATGGTTTCCAGGCTTGAGAGAAATGCTGCTGGTAATTTAATGGGTATTGCATTAAATCTGTAGATTGCCTTGGGTATAATGAACATCTTAACAATGTTGATGCTCCCAATGCATGAGCATGGATAATTTTTCCATTTGTTTGTGTCATCTTTGATTTCTTTGAGCGGTGTTTTGTAGTTTTTGTTGTAAAGATCTTTTACGTCTCTGGTTAGGAAAATGCCAAGTTTTTCATTTTTTTTTTTTGTGGCAATTGTGAACATGAGTGTGCTTTTTATTTGGGTTTCTGTTGGTTTTTTTTTTTTTTTTTTTTTTTGAGTTGGAGTTTCACTTCGTCGCCCAACCTGGAGTGCAGTGGCACACACATGGTCACCCCAGCCTCAATCTGCTAGGCTCTAATGATCCTTCTGCCTCAGCTTTCCAAGTAGCCAGAACTACAGGCACATGCTATTATGCCTGGCTAATTTTTTTGATCTATCGTAGAGATGAGGTCTCACCATGTTGAACAGGCTGGTCTTGAACCTGCAGACTCAGGCAATATTCTTGCCTTGGTCTTCCAAAATGCTGGGATTACAGGCTTGAGCCACTATGCCTGGCCTGTTTATTGTTGGTATATAGGAATGTGAATGACTTTTGCACATTTATTTGATATGCTGAGACTTTGCCAAAGCCCTTTATCAGTGCAAGGGCGTTTTTGACAGATTCTCTTGAGTTTTTAAGGTATAGAATCATGTTATCTGCAAAAGGGGGTAACTTGAGTTTCTCTTTTTTTATTTGGCTCCTGATCTCCTTCTCTTGTCTGATTGCTCTAGCTAGGACTTCCAAAACTATGTTGAATAGGAGGGATGAGAATGGGCATCCTCATCTTGTTACAGTTTTCAGGGGAAATGGTTCCAATTTCTGTCTGTTTAGCAGTATGTTGTTGTGGGTTTCTCATAGATGGCTTTTACTGTTTTGAGGTATGTTCCAGCTATGTCCAGATGTTCAAGGGTTTTTATCTAAGTTTTTTCTGCATCTAATGACATAGTCACGTGGTTTTGTTTTTACATCTGTTGATGTAGTTAATTACATTTATGGTCTTGCGGGTGTTGAACCAGCCATGCATCCCAGGGATGATGCCTACTTGGTCATGGTCAATGATTTTTGAGATGTGTTGCTGGATCCAATTTGATAGAATCTTGTTGAGAATTTTAGCATCTATATTCATCAAGGATATTGGCCTATAATTCTCTTTTTTTTGTTGGATCTTTACCCTGTTTGGGTAGCAATGTGATGTTAGCTTCATAAAATGATTTGAGGAGAGTTCCATCTTTCTCAATTGCCTGGAATACTTTCAAAAGGATTGGTATCAGTTCCTCCTTCTATGTTTTGTGGAATTCTGCTGGAAAGCCACCTGGTCCAGGACTCTTTTGGATGGGTAGTTTTCTGATGACATAGTTGATTTAATGGGTTGTTATTGGTCTATTTAGGGTCTTGATTTCTTCTTGTTTCAACCTGGGGAGGTTGCGTGGTGTTAGAAAGTCCTCCATTTCCTTTAGGTTTTCAAGTTTGTTTCCATACAAGTGTATGTAGTAATCTCTGATAATCTTTTGTATTTCTTCAGGGTTAGTTGTGACTTCATCTTTTTCATGTCTGATTGTGTTTATTTGGGCTTTTTCTCTCTTTTTCTTGGTCAGTCTAGCTAGGGTTTCATCAATCTTGTTTATCCTTTCAAAGAACCATCTTCTTGTTTTGTTAATTTTTTTGTATTATCTTTTTGTCTTCTATGCCCTGAATTTGGGCTTTTATTTTGGTGATCTGGATTATTCTGCTGAATTAGGATTTTGGTGGTCTTGCTTTTCCAGCTTCCTTAGGTGATTTGTTAGGCTATTAACTTGTGATCTTTCCATTTTCTTCATGTGTGTTTGTAGAAATATGAATTCCCCCTCTTAGTACTGCTTTCATGGCATCACAGAGATTTTCATAAGATGTTCCTTCATTTTCATTTGCTTCCAGGAATCTCTATTTTTATTTTCATTTTTTATTTTAAAGATGTGGGGTACAATTCATGTCTTTTACCCACTTTTTAATGGGGCTGTTTGGTTTTTTCTTTTTGGCACATTTGAGTTCCTTGTGGATTCTAGATGTTAGACCTTTGTGAGGTAAAGAGTTGGCAAATATTTTTTTGCCATTCTGTGGGCTGTTTCCCTGCTCTCTTGAAGGTTTATTTTGCTTTGCAGAAGCTTGTCATTTTGATGAGGTCCCACTTGTCTATCTTATTTCTTATGGTATGGGCACTTAGGGTTTTGATCAGGAATTTGTTGCCAGTTCCAATTTCCATAAGGGTGTCTCCTGCATTTTCTAAGATTCTTATAGTTTGAGGTTTTACATTAGGTCTTTAATCCATTTAGAGTTAATTTTTGTGTATGGTAATAGGTAGGGGTTCTGTTTCAATCTTCTGCATGTGATCAGCCAGTTTTCCCAGTACCATTTTCTGAATACATTCTCCTCTGTCCAGTGGTTGTTGTTGGAGGCTTTGTAAAAGATGAGTTGATTGAGACGTTGAGGCTTTGCTTCCGGAATCTCTATCCTGTTCCATTGGTCCATAGGTCTGTTCTTGTACCAATACGAGATTGTTTTGATTACTGTAGCCTTACAGTAAAGTTTGAAGTCTGGAAGTGTAATACCTCCTACTTTGTTTCTTTTGCTAAGGATTATTTTGGCTATCTGTGGTCATTTATGTTTCCACATGAATTCTGTATTGTCATTTCTAGGTCTGAGAAGAATGATGTTGGTAATTTAATGGGTATTGCATTGAATCTGCAGATTGCCTTTGGTAGGATGGACATTTTAACAATGTTGATTCTTGCTATCCTTGAGTATGGAATATTTTCCGATTTGTTTGTGTCTTCTTGGCTTTCTTTGAGCAGTGTTTTGTAGTTCTCATGTAAAGGTCTTTCACTTCTCTGGTTAGGAAGATGCCAAGGTATTTCATTTTTTTTGTGGCTATTGTGAATGGGATTGTGCTTTTCATTTGGTTCTCTGCCTGCTTGTTGTGTTGTATAAGAATGCAACTGTCTTTTGCACATTTATTTTGTGCCCTGAGACTTTGTCAAATTCCTTTATCAGTGCAAGCAGGTTTCTGTCAGATTCCTTTGGATTTTTGAGGTATAGGATCATATCATCAGCAAAGAGTGATAATTTGACTTCCTCTTTTCCTATTTGGATTCTCCTAATTTCCTCTCTTATCTAATTGCCCTAGCTAGGACTTCCACCACAATGTTGAACAATAGAGGTGAGAGAGGGCAGCCTTATCTTCCAGTTTTCAGGGAAATGTTTTCAGTTTCTGTCCATTTAGCAATATGTTAACTGCGGGTTTATTGTAGATGGCGCTTACTATTTTGAGGTATGTTCCTTCTATAGCTAGGTGTTTGAGGGGTTTTTATCAAGAAGCGATGCTGGATTTTACCAAAACCTTTTTCTGCATCTAATGAGGTAATCATGTGGTTCTTGTTTTTACATCTATTGATGTATTTAATTACATTTATGGTCTTGCGAATGTTGAGCTAGGCCTGCATCCTGGGGATGAAGCCTACTTAGTCATGGTGGATGATTTTTGAGATGTGTTTTTGGATCTGATTTGCTAGAATCTTGTTGGGGATTTTTGCATCTATGTTCTTAAGGGATATTGACCTGTAGTTCTCTTTTTTTGTTGGATCTTTTCCTGGTTTTGGTATCAGTGTAATGCTAGCTTCGTAAAATTATTTTTGGATAATTCCATCTTTTCCAATTGCCTGGAATACTTTCAATAGGATTGGTATCAGTTCCTTCTTGTATATTTCGTAGAATTCTGCTGGAAAGTCATCTGGTTCAGGACTTTTTTTGTAGGTAGTTTTCGTATGACAGAGTCAATTTCCTGGGTTGTTATTGGTTTATTTAGTGTCTCAATGTCTTCTTGTTTTAACCTTGGGAGGTTGTGTGATGTCAGAAAGTCCTCCATTTCATTTAGATTACCAAGTTTATTTCTATACAAGTGTACATAGTAATCTCTGATAATCTTTTGTATTTCTTCCAGTTCAGTTGTGATTTGATCTTTTGTATTTCCGATTGTGTTATTTGGGCTTTTTCTCTCTTTTTATTGGTCATTCTGGCTAGAGACCCTTCAATCTTATTAAGTTTTTCAAAGAACCAGCTTTTTGTTTTGTTGTTGTTTTGGATTCTTCTGCTAAAGTTGGGGTTTTGGTGGTCTTCTCTTTCCAGCTCCCTAGGTGATTTGTTAGGCTCTCAGCTTGTGATCTTTCCATTTTCCTGATGTGTGCTCTTAGAGATATAAATTCCCCTCTTAGAACTGATTTCATGGCATCCCAGTTGTTTTGGTAAGATGTTTCTTCATTTGTTTCCAGGAATCTTTTAATTTCTGCTTTGATTTCAGTGTTCACCCAATAGTTGTTCAGCATCATGCTGTTTACTGTCCATGTCTTTGTGGACTTTGGGGAAATATTGTTGGTATTAATATTTATTTTTATTCTCCTGTGGTCTGAGAAGGTGCATGGTACTATTTCAACCTTATGGAATTTGTTTGTTTGATTTATGCTGTGTCTTTTCTGTGGTGCATTTACATTTAGGCAGATTACAATTGTCTCTCCATATCATGAGGTTCTTATAAAGTTTTTTTCTTTGTTTGCTTGTTTTCTTTTGGTTTTGGAGTTGATGTATGTGTGTGTTTCCAAGTTTTTTCTTGCGCTGTGTTCTTTGTTGATTCTGTGCCCTGCTATTCTCTTGGGAAGTGTGTGGTCATTCTTTTTTTTTTTCTTTCTTCTGTGTTTAATACTTTTTAAAGTGTCTCCTGTAGAGCTGGTTTGGAAGCTGCATAATCTCTTAGGGACTGAATTTCTGGGAAGGATTTTAATTCTCCATCACCGATGAAGCTGAGCTTGACTGGGTAGGAAATTCTTGGTTAAAATTGTTTATCTTTGAGGACTTTGGATATTGGACTCCAGTCCCTTCTTGCTTTTAGTGCTTCTGCTGATAAGTCTGCTCCTATTCTGATTGGTTTTCTACAGTAGGTAGTCTGACCTTTCTCTTTTATTGCCTTTAGGATTTTTTCTTTTGTGCCTACTTAGTGTAGGAGAATTACTATGTGTCTAGGGGTTGGTCTTCTCATTTGATGTCTTGTGGGAATTCTCTGTATCTCTTGTGTTTGAGTGGTCATGCCTGTGGTGAGATGGGGAAAATTTTCTTGGATTACCTCCTGGAATACTTGTTCCAAATGATTCTCCATTTCCCTTTCTTCTTCTGGGATACCAATCAGGCATACGTTAGTCCTCTGGATATAATTGCACATCTCTTGTAGGCTTTATTCTTTCTTTCTGAGTTTTCTTTCTATGTTTTTTACAGATTGGGTTAATTCCATGTTCTGTTTTCAAGTTCTGAGATTCTTCAGATAAAATAATTCTGCTTTCCATGCTTGTCATCTTGTTATTTATTTCCTGGATGAAATTTTTATTGCCAAAATCTCTGTTACAAATTCTTTCAGTGTTGCATCTTGTCTTTCTTGAGTCTTATTCCCTTTTTCCATCCATTCCCTAATCCCTGTTGTATTCTGGGGCCAGTCATTGGAGACTTTCATTGTCTGGGTTCAGAGGTCTGATTTTTCAGGAGTTTTCTCTTTGTTACACATGAAATTACCTGTGGTCTTACACTGGTTTTTCCTCATTTGTGACAGATCTCTTGCTTTTCTCTTTAGTTCCATTATTCATTGTCAGTGGGAGAGGCTTTCCCTTCTGATGTTTGCTCAGTCCTCATTCTTCCTTGATCTGGGTTCTGGATTTGTTCTGTTTTGAAACAAGAGTGTGGGTGGGAAGCCTTGCTGTCTCTTGTAACTTTGAAAGTCAAATAAGGTAGGGGATGGGGAGCTAGGATGCAGAAACTATTTGCAAATTACTTGTTTACTGATTGTGGTATGTGTTCTCTGGACTCACTCCCCACCATCACTCTATAACATGATGCAATGGGTACGTGTGTGTACCCCCAGAGTTCAAGATACAGTGACAGCAATTTTAAGCACAGAGAAAAATATAATGAAATAAGATGGACAAGAATTTAAAACAAACAAAAAAACCCCACTGCACAATGAAATCAGAAAGTAAAACAAACAAACAAACAAAAATACCAATTGAAGTACACACATACACAGACATACACACCCATCCCAAAACAAACTGAAGTAACAAAGTGAAATAAAACAAACAACAACAAAAAACCAGGAAAGTTAAACACATGCACATGCCTAGCACAAAATGAATGGAGAAGAAAAAGAGAAAGACCAGAAAAAAAACCTCAACCCACCCAGTAAAGGAATTCAGACTGAGCCCTCACACATATATTGACACATACTTCAAACTAAAAAATAATGAAATAAAATAAGAGAAGAACAAAAGGGCAAAAATATACTAAAAACAACAAAAAAACTGAAAGATGAATACTCATTCATTCACAAACACACATTAAACAGAAAACAAAACAAAAAAAAAGAAGAAAGAAAAAGAAAAGAAAAAAGATAAAAGAAAAAGGAGGAATGTAGCTCAAACCCTCACATACACATTCATGCACAAAGGAAAAATATTAAAAAATAGATGAACTAACAAATAGGCAAAAAATTTTAAAATTTAAAAAAGAATTAAAAGTAAATAAAAAGAAAAAAAAAATCCTGCCCTCTTGTTGCAGGTTATGTAATTGTTCCACTCATCTGTTGTTTCCTGCAGAGCTTCCACCTCTTTCACTCTCTTCCCAATGTCCAGAGCAGGGAAGGAGGAGGAGCATTGGGGTGGGTGGAGCTGCAGTCCTCCCCTCCCACTCTCATATGTTCAGGGAGATCCTATACAGTGGGGAGTTGCGGGATTTTCTCCTCCTCATGTATGTACTCATGGGGATGCCACAGCCAGGCCTATCCTGAGTTGGAGTTCTCCTATTGTGACTGATGTCCAGGCTCCACCCAGGTTTGTCCCTCTCAGTCGTGGCCCAGTTGTATGGGTCTGATGTTCAGAGAATATTTGGGGAAGAGGGGGCTTGGATTAGCCCTGGACTCATCACTAATCTCTTTGGAGTCACCACTGATCTCTTCCTTGTCCTTTTCTGGCCACACCCTTTGTCCCATGGCTGGATCGGGGTAGGGGGTGGGCCACCTGGGACTCAGCACTCCTCAGCTCCCTCTGAAGTTTGTGCTTTTTAGGATATTCCCTCTGGGTCATGATCAACCCCTGAATAGTTGATCCACCAGTCACAGAGATCGGTTCTGTTGCTCTGTGGTGAGCAAATCGGAGCACTTTCCTGCCCCACCTTCAAGATAGTGGCAGGGTGCCTCTCTTTTCCTCACTGGTGGTATTCTCCCTCTAGGATCCCTCCACAGCCTCTGCTGGCAATGTCCGGCCTGGCGCTGAAGTGGTGAGGCAAATTCTGGAGCTGGTAGTCTCTCCTGCTGCAATGGTGAGGCAGAGCCTGCACCAGTAGTCTCTCCCCACTGCTTTTTCATAGGAGGATCTTTGTCTATTAAAAAAATGGCACTTGGCTTCTGCAACCTAGGAAGCACCAGGGACCAAGCAGAGAAGCTTCAGCACTAAATGCTGCACCAGGAGGGCCCTGGTCACTTGCTCACAAGCCCCCTCTTAGTTAGTCTCTCTCAGCATTTTCTTCTCAGGAAAGGTTTTGTTGATTAAAAAAAAAGAAGCTCAGATTTTGTGCCCTGGGAATCACTAGGGTCCAAGTTGAGCAGCTGCGGCACCAGCTGCTATACCAGGAGAGCCCCAGTCACTAGCTCCCTAGCCCTCATTCATTCAGCCACTCACATGCTCACTCACTCACCAGCATGCACAGAAAAATTTTCTATACACTCACTCACACCAGGACTCACATAGTCTGACTGGTTAACTGCCGTCTTCCCGACCTCCATCTCCAGGAGTCTTTTAATCTCTATTTTGATGTCTGTGTTGACTCAGGAGTTGTTTAGCATCATGTTGTTTAGTGTCCATGTCTTTTTGGGTTTTGATGGAACTTTGTTGCTATTGATGTTTATTTTTAAGAGAAGGTTCATGGCCACATTTCAGTCTTAATGGAGTTTGTTTATGCCTGATTTATGGCCGAGGATGTGGTCGATCTTAGAGTACATTCCATGTGGTGATGAGTAGAATGTATATTCCTTGGTTGTTGGGTGGAGTGTTCAGTAGGTATCAATTAAATCCATTTGGTCAAGTGCCCCATTGAGGTTCTGGATCTTGCTGATGTTTTGTCTTGATGATCTGTCTAGGTTTGTGAGTGGGATGTTTAAGTCCCCAGCTAGGATAGTGTCAATATCTTTTTAAAGATTACCTAGAAACTGCTTTATGAAAGTTGGTGCCCCTATGGTGGTTGCATATATGTTTAGAATGGATATTTCTTGTTGATGGAGTGAACATTTTATCTTCATGTAGTGACATTCTGTATCTTTTTAAATGTTTGATAGCTTAAATGGTATTTTGCCTGATATTAATATGTCTCCTGCTTTCTTTTCTGTTCTGTTTACCTGAAAATTTGTTTTCCATTCTCTTACTTTGAGTCTGTGAGTGTCCTTTCTGGTGAGATGAGTCTCTTGGAAACAACATATAGTTGCATCATAATATTTTATACAATTTGCCATTCTATGTCTTTTCAGGGGTGCATTTCATCCATCTGCACTCAGGCTAATTATTGAGATGTGAGAGTTTATCCCTGTTATGAGATTCTTACAGGGTTTGTTGTTGCTGCTGTTTATTTGTTTGTTCTTTTGATTTTTGTGTTGATTTATGTGTGTTTTCCATCTCTTTCCTGCATTCTTGGGAAGAGAATTGTTGTTTTTTTCTTTCTTCTGTGTTTAATATTTTCTTAAGTGTTTCTTATAGAGCTGGTCTGGAGGAGATGAAAAGTCTTAGAGATTGAATGTCTGGGAAGGATTTTAATTCTCCACTACTGATGAAACTTAGCTTATCCGGGTAAGTAATTCTTGGTTGAAATTGTTTATCTTTGAGAACCTTGAAGATTGGACTCCAAGCTCACCTAGCCTGAAGTGTTTCTGTAGAAAGTCTGCTGCTGATTGGTCTTCCCTGGTAGGAAGTCTGACCTTTCTCTCTTCCTGCTTTTAGGATTGTTTCTTTTATACCTACGTGTGTAAGTGAATTACTATGTATGTATCTAGGAGTTGGTCTTCTCATTTGTTGTCTCACAGGGGTTCTCTGAATCTCTTTTGTTTGAATGGTTGCATCACTGATGAGATGAGGGAAGTTTTCTTGGATAATTTCATGGAATGTTTGTTGTTCCAGGGTGGTCTCTGTCTCTGTCTCTGCCTCAGGAATTCCAACTAATCTTAGGTTTGGCCTCTTGATGTAGTTGCTCATCTCTTGGAGGTTTTGCTCATTCTTTTTAAGCTTCTTTTCTATGCTTTTGACATTTTGGGCTAGTTCCATATTTTATTCCTCAAGCTCTGGGTTTTTTTTTCTGCTAGATTAATTCTGCTTTCCATGCTTGTCAGTATGTTACTTATTTCATTCACTGTATTCTTTTAAAAAAATTTTATTTATTTATTTTTAAAATAATAATATATATTCTTTATTTTAAAATTGTGGGGTACAGTTAAGTGTTAGGAATACAAATATTCATTGTGCAGGTATTCTTGTTGTGAGGTGTGTCCCCCTTTCCCTAGACAGCTATTGACTACTGTTAATCCCACCGCCCTTCCTGCTCTGTCCACCCCCCATAGTTTCCTGCCACTGTCAATCCTTTTCTTACAGTATTACGGTAGTTATTCAAGGTCCACTTATGAGTGAGAACATGTGATTCTCAGATCTTTGTTTCTGTGAGAGATCACTCAGTATTATAAACTCTAATTCCATCCAGGTTGCTGTGAAATTCATGATTTTGTTCTTTTTTATGGCTGCATAACATTTCATTGTGTATATGTACTACATTTTTTTAAATCCAGTCCTCTTTTGCTGGACAGCATGGGTGGTTCCATGATCTTGCTATTGTGAACAATGCTATGATAAACATATATGTGCAGGTATCTTTTTTATTGAGTGATTTGAGTTCTTCAGGGTATATTCCCAGTAGGGGAATTGCAGGGTCATATGGAAGGTCGATTTTTAGAGCTTTTAGGAATTGCCACACTGATTTCCACAGAGGCTGTACTAGTTTACACTCCTACCAACAGTATAGAAGTGTTCCCTTTTCGCCACATCCTTTACAGCATCTGTTATTTTTTGAGTTATTGATAATTGCCATTCTGACTGGAGTTAGGTGGTATCTCAGTGTAGTTTTAATTTGCATCTCCTTGATGACTAGTGAGGATGAACATTTCTTCATATATCTGTTGGCCGCTCATATGTCTTCTTTTGAGAAGTGTCTGTTCATATCTTTTGCCCACTTTGTTGTGGGGTTGTTTGTTTTTTTCTTTTCAGCATGTTTGAGTTCCTTCTAGATCCTTAGTGTTAGGCGTTTGTCAGACATGGGGTTGGTGGATACTTTTTTCCCAGTCTGTGGGCTGTCTCCCTGCTCTCTTGATGGTTTCTTTGGCTTTGCAGAAGCTTGTCAATTTAATGGGGTCTCATTTGCCTATTTTATTTCTTATGGCCTGTGCATTTCAGATTTTGCTCAGGAATTGGATGCCAATTCCAACTTCTATAAGGGTGTGTTCTGCATTTTCTAAAGTTCTTATGGTTTGAGGTTTTACATTTAGGTCTCTGATCCATTTAGAGTTGGTTTTTGTGTATGGGGAGAGATGGGGTACTGTTTGAATCTTCTGCATGTGGTCAGTCAGTTTTCCCAGCACCATTTACTGAATAGGTTCTCCTCTCCCCAGTGGTGGAGGTTTTGTCAAAGATGAGTTGGTTGAGAAATTGAGGTTTTGCCTCTGGAATCTTAATTCTATTCCATTGGTCTATATGCCTGTTCTTGTACCAATACCAAACTGTTTTGATTATTATAGCTTTATAGTAAAGTTTGAAATCTGGTAATGTGATACCACATGCTTTGTTTTGTTTTTTTGCTGAGGATTGTTCTGACTATACTTGGTCGTTTGTGTTTCCATATGAATTCCTGTTGTTTTTTCTATTTCTGAGAAGAATGTTGCTGGTAATTTGATGGGTATTGCATTAAATCTGTAGATTGCTTTAGGTAAGATGGACATCTTCACAATGTTGATTATTCCAATCCATGAGCATGAGATATTTTTCCACTTGTTTGTGTCATCTTTGATTTCTTTGAGCAGTGTTTTGTAGTTCTCATTGTATAGGTCTTTCACGTTTCTGGTTAGGAAGATGCCAAGGTATTTCATTTTTTTGTGTGGCTATTTTGAATGGAATTGTGCTTTTTATTTGGGTTTCTGTTTGTTTATTATTGGTGTAAAGAAATGTGATTGTCATTTGCACATTTATTTGATACCTGAGACTTTGCCAAAGTCCTTTATCAGTGTAAGGAGGTTTTTTGACAGATTCTTTTGGGTTTTCAAAGTACACGATCATGTCATCTGCAAAGAGAGATAGCTTGACTTCCTCTTTTCCTATTTGAATACCCCTGATTGCCTTCTCTTCTCTGACTGCTCTAGCCAGGACTTCCAATACTATATTGAACAGGAGGGGTGCCTGGAATACCTTCAGTAAGATTGGTATAAGCTCCTCCTTAAATGTCTTGTTGAATTCTGCTGGAAAACCATCTGGTCCAGGACTTTTTTTTGTAGGTAGTTTTCTTATTATGTAGTCAATTTCCTTGATTGTTATTGGCCTATTTAGGGTCTCAATTTCTTCTTGTTTCAACCCTGGGAAGGTTGTGTGATGACAGAAAGTCCTCCATTTTTTAAAGGTTTTCAAGTTTGTTTCCATACAAGTGTACATAGTAGTCTCTAATGATCTTTTGTATTTCTTCAGGATCAGATATGACTTCATCTTTTGTGTTTCTGATTGTGATTATTTGGGCTTTTTCCTCTCTTTTTCTTGGTCAGTCTAGCTAGGGGACCACTGATCTTGTTTATCCTTTTGAAGAACCAACTTTTTGTTTCATTGATTTTTTTGTATTATCTTTTTGTCTTCTATGTCCTGGATTTGGGCTTTTATTTTGGTGATCTGGATTCTCTGCTGAAATTAGGGTTTTTGTGGTCTTGCTATTCCAGAATCTTTAGGTGGCTTCTTAGGCTGTTAATTTGTGATCCTTCCATTGTCTTCATGTGCGTTTGTAGGAATATAAATTTCCCTCTTACTATAGCTTTTGTGGCATCCCAGTGATTTTGGTAAGACGTTTCTGTATTATAATTTGTCTCCAGGTATCTTTTAATCTCTGTTTTGATTTCATCATTGACCCAGGAATTGTTTAGCATCATGCTGTTTAGTGTCCATGTCTTTGTGGGTTTTGGGGGGAGCTTGTCGGTGTTAATGTTTATTTTTATTCCACTGTAGTCCAAGAAGGTGCATGGTAAAATTTCAGTCCTTTTAAATTTCCTTATGCTTGATTTATGGGCAAGTATGTGGTCGATCTTAGAGTATATTCTATGTGGTGATGAGTAGAATGTGTATTCTGTGGTCTTTGGATGGAGGGTTCTGTAGGTATCAATTAAGTCCATTTGATCAAGAGTCACATTGAGGTTTCAGATCTCGTTGTTGATTTTTTGTCCTGATGATCTATCTAGGGTGGTGAGTGGGGTATTAAAGTCCTCAGCTATGATGGTATTGGAGTCAATATCTTTTTTTAGTTTACCTAGGAGCTGCTTTATAAAAGTTGGTGCTCCTATGTTTGGTTCATATATATTTAGGATGGATATTTCTTGTTGATCGATTGAACCTTTTATCATTATGTAGTGGCCTTCTGTATCTTTTTTAATTTTTGATAGGTTAAAAGGTATTTTGTCTGAAATTAGAATCACAACTTCTCCTTTCTTTTGTGTTCCATTTGCCTGAGAATTTGTTTCCCATCCTCTTACTTTGATTCTGTGAGTGTCCTTTCTAGTGAGGTGAATCTCTTGAAGGCAATAGATTGTTGCCTGGTGATATTTTATCCATTTTGCCATTCTATGTCTTTTCAATGGTGCATTTAGTCTGTTCACATTCAAACTAATTATTGAAATGTGAGAGTTGATCCCTATCATAATGTTCTTACAGAGTTGTTGCTCTTCCTGTTTGTGTGTTGTCTTTCTTTTGGTTTTAGAGTTGGATCATGTGTGTTTTAATCTTTTGCCTGTACTCTTGTGAAGAACGTTGTTGTTCTTTTTTCCTTTTCTTCTGTGTTCAATACTTTCTTAACTGTTTCTTGTAGAGATGGTCTGGTGGCAGTGTAGGCTCATAGGGATTGGATATTTGGGAAAGATTTAAATTCTCCCTCACTGATGAAGCTTAACTTGGCTAGGTAGGTTATTCTCAGTTGAAATTGTTTATCTTTTAGAACTTTGAAGATAGGGCTCCAAGTTCTCCTAGCTCTCCTAAATCTGCTATTCTAATTGGTCTTCCCTAATAGGTAGTCTGACCTTTTTCTCTTGCAGTCTTTAGAATTTTTTCTTTTATACCTACTTTGTTTAGACTAATTATTATGTCTGGGAGATGGTCTTCTCATTTGTTGTCTTGCAGGGGTTCTCTGATTCTCTTGTGTTTAAATTTTTTCATCCTTGATGAGATGAGGGAAGTTTTCTTGAATGATTTCATGAAATGTTTGTTCCAGTGTGGCCTCTGTTTCTTTCTC
>NW_007246633.1:106683-131082 GCF_000164805.1 Carlito syrichta | reverse complement strand
TTTTGGTCTTTCGAGCTCTGAGATTCTTTCTTCTGCTTGGCTAATTCTGCTTTTCATGTTTATTAGTTTGTTATTTATTTCCATCACAGTATTCTTTACTGCTGTTATTTCTGACATCAGCTCTTTTCCATTTTCCTCTTGTCTCTCCTCAATTTTTTAAATTCTCTCTATTAATGTCTTGATGTCTAGGTTTGTTGCATGTGACCTGTCATTCTGGGGGGCTCTTCATTGTTTGTGTTCCTAAATCTGTTTTCTCAGTGTCTGATCTCCCAGGGGTCTGTGTGAGACCTATATTATTCTTTTGGTTTTTCTTCATTTGTGCATTTTTTTCCCTCCCTACTTTTTCCTTCCCTCCACATCACTGTCTTCTTTAATTCTGTTATTCAGGGGTAAAGGGGTTGCTTTTACTTCTGTTTGTTCATTCTCCTATTCTTCTTTATGTATGCTCTCTTACTTTGTTCAATTCTGGAGTTGCACTGTAGGTTAGGGGTGGTCCTTTTTGTAGTTTTGAGATTTACTTAAGGGGGGAGCTGTGATTCAAAATCTATCTGCAGGTCCTGGTATCCGCTGACAGGTGTATGAATAATCTGAAACCCACTTCCCACTGCCTTGGAACCTGTCCATGCAGTGGGGCTGTAGGTTTACTCCCTGAAATAAAATGAGGTTAGCAGAGGGAAGAGAATGGAGCAGACAGTGGGGGGAAGAGGTGGGTGGAGAGAGAGAGGAGTAAGGGGGGAAACAGACGAGTGTACCAACAAATGGAGAGAGAGACCTAGACTGAAACAGATAAAAACAATAGACCATGGTTACAGATTAACCAACTCCCATACAAAAAAAATTAAAACATACAATGATGCTAACATACACACTAACCAACCACCTTATTGCTGTACTATTCCTCTATACATAGATATGGTTTACAGAGAGGAGAAAAGAGAAGAAAAGGAAGAGAAAAAAAGAAAAGGAACAAAACAGTAGGAATAGAATCAAGTCATTAAACTAACAGAACCCATCGAGCACACTCTGAGACTTTTCATTTAAGTCCAATGTCCTTTCAGCTCTGATTTCTAGCTGTCTTCTCAAGCTGGTAAATTATTATCAAGCTGTTAAGTTATTATCAGTTGCCCCTGGCCTGCTGTGAAGGACAGTTCAGATCACCCTCAGTCCACCACTCAAATCTCGCCTGTGTCTGTTTTTCAAGTTTGTTTTTCCCATTTCGGTGTTGCTACCTTGAATCGCCAGCAGGTGGTGCTATCTCAGTTGCTTGCCCCAGAGGGGGTGGAGCCAGACAGGAGTCGGGCAGAGGCTGGAGATGGGAGCCTGCCTCAGAATACACAGGAAGAGACCCAGGTCCATCATGGTGGCAGCAGAGGTGGCAGCAATCCCAGCAGATCTTGCCTGCAGGGCTTCAAGGACTGAAGTCATGGATCGCCTCAGGCATGAGTGGCGCAATGCACTATGGCTGTCACGGAGGCCACAGCAGCACCGGCAGCTGCTGTTTCTTCGGCTGCAGTGGCTATTCAGACTGCTTCAATGCCCCAGTGGTGGCGAAGGCCAAGCTCTCTGTGAAGAGCAGGCTGCCAACGTTGGGATCTTCAGCCCCCAGGGAGAGAACCAGAGACCCTCTGTATTCTCCTTTGCAGAGGGTCTCATAGACCAGGCTGCCCCGTCGCCATCTTGTCGGAAGTAGATAGTCATTTTTTAATGAATATTTCTTGTGTGCTTTTTAAAACACTAGCAGATTTCTATATATGCTCAATATATAAAGCATGTTGATTATATTTTATTTCTAAACTATTATTTTGTTTGTTTGATCTGTTAATAAGGAAAAAAGTGACAAAATTTTCTATTTTTGTGGTGGATTTATCAATTTCTCCTTGAAGTTTCATCAAGTTTTGCCTTATATATTATTGACTATATTATTTGTTAGTTATTGAAAGCAAGTTTAGAATTGTTATATTTTTCTGGTAAATTAAATTTTTATCATTATAAAATGAATCCCATTATATCTTCTAATGTTTTCTGTCCAAAAGTCAATTTTTCCCTAAAGTCAGTTTTGTTAGTTCTGGTTTGTGTTTATCTTTTTCCTTTCTTTTATTTTCAAGTTGCCTGTGGTTTTTTGCTTTAGGTTGTCTTTAAAAGATCAGATGGCTGCATCTGTAATTGTTCTTAATTCAGTCTGACAAGCTGTATTTTCATTATCAAGTTAGTTCCTTTCAATTTACTGTGGTCACAGATTTATTTAGATTTGTTTTATCTTCTCTTTTGCTTTTTATTTGTTCTCTGTCTCTCTCTTTGTTTTCCTTGCTTCCTTTGTATTGATTTTTTCTGTTTGCTTAAATAATTTTTTAGGTTAAAATGGGAGCCACTCAGACTGTATTATTTCTCTTACTCTCCCATAGGAAGAAAAAAACCATCACCAATGACAAATGGCAACAGCAGCCAAGCAACACTAAGTGCCAGCTTCAGGCTCAGGAGAAAACACTGCCTCCTCCGTGTGGTTTCTGGTGTTCTACAGGTTCAGAGAAACTTTTTTAGTAAGGAACTGTGAAAAATGATCACTGAAAGTATAGTCTTTGAATAACTTCTATTCCCTGCTTTTTTCTACTTGTTTGGAAATTATGTGATCTATTTCTACTGTTTTAGAAATTATTCATGAATTTCACATCTATATGTGACAAATCTAAAGAGATTTCCCTCACTATGATCCATTCAAAAACTCTTAGATCATGTTGAGTCTCAGCACCTCAACTCTGGCTTATGTGCTATTATTCTCCAGTATTTTAATTATGCCTTTATTCGCCATAACAAGTTGTTCATTATTATCACATACATCATTCATTTACCAACATGTTTAAAAATTATTTTCTCACAATTCCATTTTGCATCTTACACCTTTCTCTTGAAATAAGTGTTCTTCTTCCTGAAATATATCTTTCAGAAGTTTTGTATTGGAGGTCTGTTTGTGATCACCATGCAGTGTGGTAGTCAACATTTAATTATATGCAAACTTCTTTATGTTATTCTTATTGTTGAGATAGATACAACTCTAGACTAACATTTTTCTCTGAATTTGATATACACTATGTCTATTATATTAATATATACAACTAATCTGCCTTCTATTTTTTTCTGTTTAAAAAAAAGTCTGGGGTAACTGCAAAATGAGCATTTGTATACCTAACCCTGAATTATACCCCACATCTTTAAAATAAAAAATTTAAAAGTTTTTTTTAAAAAACCTATTCTAAGTCTTTTTAGGAGGAGAGAGAGCAATCATCTGTTTTTTCTGCATGGCTACTTCTTAGACCTTTTTGGCATTGATGTTCTGCACTTGCTCAACCTTATAACTAGAGGCAGATTTTTTTTTTCATTTTATTCTCCTTGGTAATCATTGTCTTCCCTGGATCTGTGGTTTTACATATTTTATCACTTCTGGAAAATTATTGAGCTTTTTGTTCTCAAATATTGCCTCTTTTTCAGTATTTTTATTTCCTCTTCCTATGTCTTCAATTAAAAACATGTTAGACATACTCATTCTATTTTCTATATCTATTAGCCTCTCTTATATTCTCCGTTTCAGCTTTCTGTGTGGAATTCTAACACATTCTTCTGTTCTTTCTTCCAGTTTACTAATTCTCTCTTCAGCTTTAACTTTATCAACTCTGTTCTTTAGCCTACTCCTTAAATTTACTTTTTTATTTTTTTAATCTATAATTACACTTTATTTTGAAATTTTTATTTTTTCTTTTAAGATTTGTATGATTACTCTTATATATTGCCAGCATGCTTATGTTTTTTTTTCCATTTTTTAAAACTTTTTAAACATTCATGCTCAATGCTTAAACAATGCTCTCCTCCCCATGATGGCCTCATATAATTCTCAGAAATTGTGAATATGATATCTTACATGACAAAAAGGATTTTGTAGATGTGACTAAGGATCTTGAAATGGAGGGACTATCCTAGATTACTTGATTGAGCCTAATGTAATCACAAGGGTCTTATAAGAGGAAGACAAGAGCGAAAACTTAGAAAAAGATGTGACAAGGGAGTCAGAAGTTGGATTCATACAGTTAGGAAATGGAGAAAGGGGATATATTATATTATATACATATTACATATATATATTACTCTTTAGGTTGTCTTTAAAAGATCAGATGGTTGTATTTGTAATTGCCCTAAATCCAGTCTAACAAACTGTATTTTCATCATCAAGTTAGTTCCTTTCAATTTACTGTTCAATATATTTAGACTTGTTTTTATCTTCTCATTTTTTGCTTTTTATTTATTCTCTGTCTCTCTCTTTCTCTCTCTTTGTTTTCCTTGCTTCCTTTATATTGGTTTTTTGTTTGTTTAAATAATTTGTTAGGTTAAAATGGGAACCACTCAGATTGTATTATTTCTTCCATAGGAAGAAGAAACCATCACCAATGACAAATGGCAATGGCAGCCAAGCAACACCAAGTGCCATTTTCAGGCTCAGGAGAGAACATTGTGCCTCCTGTATATATTTTGGTTAAAATATGTATTTTAACCAAAAACCAAAACCAGTTACATTTATTGACAAGGCCACCGATGCCATCCTGGATGGGAAGGCCCCAACTCGAACAAAATGTGAACAACAGAGAGGGCCACTCAGGAAAAATTGTTTCTGAGGTCCTTGTATGTGTGTGGTTTTATTATTTTGTTTTTTTCTTTTCTTTTCTTTTCTTTTCTTTTTTTTTTTGTAAAATGAGTCTTTCAAACAAGGACTTCCAGTCAGACACTCCTTGGGTAGCCAGGAGTCCAGATGCTTGAGGTGTGGCCTTGGAGCCTCATCCTGAGCAGAGGCATTGGGGACACCTTGGCCACAGGGCCAGAGCTACCCCCTCAAATGCTCATGGTCATCCCTGAATAGTAGCTTTCACTCAGAAACAGGTGCAGGAAGATCATGGCAGCCTCCATCTCACCATCATCCTGTGGGGTGCCTGGGACATTGCTCAGGCTGGCCACTGCCACGGAGTGCTCTTTGGCAACCCAACCATGATGCCTGAGCCCAGGGAACCATTTATATATAGATATAGATATTTTTAATGGCCTACACATTTATATATAGATATAGATTTTTTTTTTTTTTGAGTTGGAGTCTCACTCTGTCACCCAGACTGGAGTGCAGTGGCTACTCCCGGCCACCACAGCCTCACCTGCTGGGCTTCAGCGATCCTTCCACCTCAGCCTTCCCAGTAGCTGGAATTACAGACATGCGCTACCACGCCCAGCTGATTTTTTGATTTATTGTAGAGATGAGGTCTTGCTGCCCAGGCGGGTCTCGAACCCGTGGGCTCAGGCAATCCATTCACCTCAGCCTCCCAAAGGCACAGGATTACAGGCTGAGCCACCGAGCCCGGCTAGATATAGATATTTTTAATGGCTTACACAGTTATGGAGGCCAAGAAGTCCCACAGTCTGTCATCTGAAAGCTGGAGAACCCAAAAATCCAGTAGTATAATTCAGTCCAAGTTCAGAGACCTGAAACTGGCAGTAGTGAGAATCTGTGGGTGGGGAGGACACCTCATCAACAAGGGTACCTGCATAATGAACATTTGTATACCTAACCCTGAATTGTACCCCATACCTTTAAAATAAAAAAAAATTTTAAACAAAGCCTGAGAATCAGGTGGACAATGGTCTAAATCTCATTCTGTGTCTAAAAGCCCAAGAACGAGGAGCACTGATGTCCAAGGGCATAAAAAGATGATGTCCCAGCTCAAACAGAGAGAATAAATTTGTCCTTCTTCCACATTTGTGTTCTATTTGGGCCCTCAGCAAACTGGATGATGCCTGCTTACATGGATGAGGCAGATCTCCTTTATTCAGTCTATTAATTCAAATATCACTCTTTTCTGGAGACATCTCCACAGATGTACCCATAATTAATGTTTTACCAACTCTCTAGGCATTCCTTAGCCTAGTCAAGATGACATATAAAATTAAATATCACAATAGGTGTTCTTAACCTGTGGAAAACCTGAATATCTCAGTTGGAAAAACATTACTCTGGAGAGCATTTGTTTTTACTTCTATAAAAGCCAGGAGTTCTACCTACATGAGATCACTCCAGTTCAATCCTAATCTCACAGGTTAAATCTGGAGGTCTTGGTTTTAACTCCCTTTTGTTGCCTGCCTGAATCACTTTTTTTTAACAGTTATAAAGACATAGTCACAGAACAGCAAGGCAATATGGCATTGGAACCGGTGAGAGCATGAAAGTCTCTACAAGGGTGAGTGTCCATAAAGACAATCTGCAAGAGTGGATAAGTGCAGTTGAGTGAGTGAAAGTCTGTCTGAGGGGAGACTCATAATCAAGCACCTAGGGCTCCCTTCCAGAGGCAGCTGCAACCCACATCTGCCCTGAGATCAGAGCTCCCAGCATGCAGGATCATCAGACATTTTCAAGAGTCTCAGGAGGAGGTAACAGAGATCAACTGTCCCTCAGTACATGACACCTGGCACATGCTGTCACTTGTGGCAGCAGACCAGGCACTAGCAGTGGGAACCATGGAGAGGGCACAATAAGGAAATCTGGAGCTGAGCTCCACCAATGGCAAGGAGACACTGACCACCACCATTTTCACTGTCCTGAGAGCAGGCAGAGGCCTGTGTTGGCCTACCCAGATCTGTTCAGCTTCCATCTTGAGACCTGGAGGTGATCTCCACACCCTTCTGGGATTGACCATCATTGACCCAGAGAGGAAACTTCAGGAGTGGACACTGAGAGATGGACACTCCACCTCCATGTTGGATCAGGCATGGACACATCTGAGTGGGGGACTTAGCAGAAGCAGAAACAGTCCTGGAAAAGTTGAGTAAGTCCAGATCTGACTCACCTTCCTCCCACACCAGTCCATGGGGCATCTGACCCATACTAAGAGCAAGCCAATAGGCTTGACCCAATATCAAGAGGAGGGGCTGGAGACTGGAGTCTGTTACCTACAAAGAAGTCAAAAACTCCAATGGTGCTTGGGAAAAGAAAGTGAAGTTCCAGAAATGGCCACAGAGGGAGCTCTTTAATTTTTTTTAATCTGTTTATGTTTTAGTACTTGATTTTTTTTTTTTTTTTTTTTTTTGGGGGTGATTTTTAGTCTCTCTGTTTGTGTATGGGTATTTTTGAGGGCAGGTGCTTCATCAGAGTCTGTTTGCATGTTTTTGTTTAGGGACATTTTTTGTTTGCGTTTGTTTCTTTGTTTATTCATTAGCTGGTATGCCTGTTTTCCTTCTCCTCTCTCGTCATCTTCCTTTCATCTCCCTTCTTCCTTTTTCCATTCTTTTCTTTTGTCTTATCTCATTTTGCTTTCAGGAGCATATATACACTCCCACCACATGAATAGATTGTAAGGTGGTGGGAAGTAGGTTCCAGGGGGCCCACACCTGTCAGTGAATACTGTGATATGCACATAGCTTCTGAACCACAGTTCCACCCATCACACCTTAACCCAACCTCAAAACTGCAAAAAAGAACAGCCCCCCCATTCCCAATCCAGCTTCAAAATTTAGTAAATCCAGAGGATTTACATGAGAAAGAATAGGGAATTGAGCAAACAGAAGTGAAAGGTATCCCTCTTATCACTAAGCAATGGAATTAAAGAAGGGGAGAAAAGGGAGAAAAAATAGTCAAATGAAGAAGAATCTAAGGAAGAACACTGGTTTCATACAGACTCCTGGAAAGATAACATCTGAGAATACAAACTACAAAACTCAAACAATGAAAGACTCCTAGAATGACTTATCTCAAATCACAAACCCAGATATCAAGATATCAATAGAGAGAATGAATAGAAATGAAGAAAAACAAGAAGAAAGTTTGAAGGAGTTGATAACTGAGATAATGGCAATAAAGGATACAGGAAACAAATGAGAAGATCAACTCCTAATCACATAGTAATTCAACTATACAAAATAGATATAAAAGAGAAAATCCTAAGGGCAACAAGAGAGAAATGTCAAACTATTTACTGGGGAAGACCAATCAGAATAGCAGCAGACATATCTACAGAAACACTACAGTTTAGAAGAGACTGGAGTCCAATCTTCAAAGTTCTCAATGAAAAAAATTTCAACCAAGAATTTTCTACCCAGGTAAGCTAAGCTTCATCAGCTATGGAGAATTCAAATCCTTCCCTGACATTCAATCCCTGAGAGTTTACACAACCTCCAAACCAGTTCTACAAGAAACACTTAAAAGTATTGAACACAGAAGAAAGAAAAAAAAAAGAATGACCAAGCTTTCCCAACGAATGAAGGAAAAAGATTGAAAACACATGCACGTATCAACTAAAAAAATCAAAAGAAAACAAACAAATAAACAACAATAACAAACCCTATGAGAACCTCATGACAGGGATAAATCCTCATATCTCAATAATTAACCTGAACATGAATGGACTAAATGGACCACTGAAAAGAAATAGAATGGTAAACTGGGGGGGAAAAATGACACAAAAATATGCTGTCTCCGGGAGACTCAGCTCACCATAATGAACACTCACAGATTCAAAGTAAGAGGATGCAAAGTGAGCTTTCAGGTGAATGGAACACAAAAGAAAGCAGGAGTTGTGGTCTTAATATCAAACAAAATATCCTTTAAGCTATCTAAATTTTTAAAAAACCATACAGAAAGTGACTGCATAATTTTCAATCCAACAACAAGAAATATCCACCCTAAACATATATGCACCCAACATAGGAGCACCAACCTTTTTAAAGCAGCTTCTAGGTAAATTTTTAAAAGATATTGACTCTAGCACTATCATAGCTGGGGACTTAAATGCCCACTATCAACTCTAGATAGATCATAGAGACAAAAAATCAACAAGGAGATCTGGAACCTCAACTTGATGCTTGACCAAATGGACTTAATAGATACCTACAGAACAATCCACCCAATAACCACAGAATATACATTCTATTCATGACCACATGGGATGTACTCCAAGATCAACCACCTCCTCTGCCATAAATCAAGCATGAACAAATTTCATAAGATCAAAATACTACCATGCACCTTTTCAGACCACAGTGGAATTAAGATAAATATCAATACCAACAAAGCTACCCAAAACTCACAAAGACATGGGCACTAAACAGCATGATGCTGAACAACTCCTAGGTCAACACAGAAATCAAAGCAGAAGTTAAGAGTTTTGAAAACACATGAAAATAAACACACAACTTGCCAAAACTCTGGGCTTCCATGAAAGCAGTACTGAGAGGGGAATTCATTTCCTTATGAACACACATCAAGAAAATGGAAAGATCACACGTTAACAGCCTAACAAATCAACTAAGAGAGCTGGAGAGACAAGTTACCAAAACCCTATCTTCAGCAGAAGAATCCAGATCACCAAAGTAAAAGCCCAAATACAGGACATATAAGACAAAAAATATTGTAGGAAAAGTCAACAAAACCAGAAGCTAGTTCTTTGAAAGGATAAACAAGCTTGATGGACTCCTAGCCAGATTGACCAAGAAAAAGAGAAAAAAGCCCAAGTAAACACAATCAGAAATGCAAAAGATCAAATCACAACAGACCTAGAAGAAATACAAAAACTTATTAGAGATTACTATGCACACCGGTATGAAAATAAACTTGATAACCTGAATGAAATGAAGGATTTTATGACAGCACACAATCTCCCAAAGTTGAAACAAGAAGGAACTGAAATATTAAATAGACCAATAATAACCCAGGAAATTGACTCCATAATAAATAAAAGTCCTGGACCAGATGGCTTTCCAGTGGAGTTCTAACAAAAAATACAAGGAGGAGCTAACACCAATCCTATTGAAAGTATTCCAAGTAATTGAGAAAGACAGAACTCTCCCCAAATCATTTTTTGAAGCTAATATCACACTTACACCAAAACAGGATAAATATCCAACAAAGAAAAGGAACTACAGGTGAATATACTTGATGAAAATACATGCAAAAATACTAAATAAGATTCTAGCAAATTGGATCCAACAACACACCACAAAAATCATTCACCATGACCAAGTAGACTTCTTCCCCAAGATGCATACTTGTTCAACATCCACAAGACCATAAATGCAATTAAATACATCAACAGATGTGATAATAAGAATCACATGATTATATCATCAGATGCAGAGGAAACTTTCAGTGAAATCCAGCATACCTTCTTGATAAAACCCTTGAACACCTAGGCATAGAGGAAACATACCTCAAAATAGTAAGAGCCATCTATGATAAGCCCACAGTCAACATATTGCTAAAAAGATAATAATTGGAAGCATTTCCCCTGAAAACCAGAAGAAGACAAGGCAGCCTACTTTCATCCCTCCTGTTCAACAAAGGGTTGGAAGTCCTAGCTAGAAGAATCAGACAAGAGAAGGAAACCAGGATATCCAAATAGGAAAAGAGGAAGTCAAGCTATCTCTCTTTGCTGATGATATGATTCTATTCCTCAAAAATCCAAGAAAATCTGTCAAAAACCTTCTTGCACTGTTAAAGGACTTTGACAAAGTCTCAGGGAACAAAATAAATGTGTAAAAGATAGTCACATTCTTATAAACCAACAACAAACAGGCAGAGAACAAATAAAAAGCATAATCCCATTCACAATAGTTACACACAAAAAACATCTCAGCATCTTCCTAACCAGAGAAGTGAAAGACCTTTACAATGAGAACTAAAAAACAATGCTCAAAAAAATCAAAGATTACACAAACAAATGGAAAAATATTCCTTGCTCATGCATAGGCAGAATCAACATTGTTAAGTTACCTATCCTAACCAAGGCAAACTACAGATTTAATGCAATACCCATTAAATTACCAGCATCATTCTTCTCACACCTGGAAATGACAATACAGAAATTCATATGAAAACACAAATGACCATAAATAGCCCAAACAATTCTCAACAAAAGAAATAAAGCAGAAAGCATCACACTTCCAGACTTTAAACTTTATTATAAGGCTACAATAATCAAAACAGCCTGGTATTGGTACAAGTACAGACATATAGACAAATAGAACAGGATAGAGATTCCAGAGGCAAAACTTCAATTTCTCAACCATGTCATCATCAACAAAGTCTCCACCTCCGACCACTGGGGAGAGGAGAACTTATTCAGTAGACAACACTGGGAAAACTGACCACACTCAGAAGATTAAAACAAGACCCCTACCTCTCACCATACACAAAAATCAACTCTAAATGGATCGAAAATGTAAACATAAAGCCTCAAACTATAAGAAACTTAGATCAGGAGATATCCTGAAGGAAATTGGAACTGGCAACAAATTCCTGATCAAAACCTCAAGTGCCCATGCCATAAGATATCAGATGGACTTGCGACACCTCACTAAACTGAAAGGCTTCTGCAAAGCAAAAGAAACCATCAAGAGAGTGGGAAGACAGCCCACAGACTGGGGAAAAAATATTTGCCAACTGTATATCTGACAAAGATCTAACATCCAGGATCTACAAGAAACTCAAATATGCCAAAAAGAAAAAGACAAACAGCCCCAAGACACAGTGAGCAGAGATATGAATAGACACTTCTCAAAAGAAGATACAGATGCAGCCAACAGATACATAACAAAATGCTAAGCCTCACTAGTCATCAATTAAAGCCACACTGAGATACCACCTAACTCTAGTAAGGGTGGCCATTATCAATAGTTCAAAAAAACTACAGATGCAGGAGAAGATGTGAGGAAAAGGGAACACTTCTACACTGTTGGTAGGAGTGTAAATTAATTTGTACAACCTCTGTGTAAAACAGTGTGGTAATTCCTAAAAGATCTAAAAATCGACCTTCCATATGACCCAGCAATCCCCCTTCTGGGAATATACCCAGAACTCAAATCACTCTATGAAAAGATTACCTGCACATGCATATTTATTGCAGCATTTTCCACATTAGCAAAAACATGGAACCAACCGTGCTGCCCATCAAAAGAAGATTGGATTTTTTTAAATGTACATATACACAATGGAATATTACACAGCTATAAAGAAGGACAAAATTATGAACTTTGCAGTAACTTGGATGGATTTTGAGTCTATAATTTTCAGTGATCCAACACAGAAACAAAGAATGAATACCACAAGTCCTCACTCATAAGCACGCCTGGAACAATGATCATGATACTATAAGAAGGGATTGGCAATAGTGGGAAACTGCCAGAAGAGGGGGACACACTATGTCAATAAGGGTACCTGTTCTCAAACCAGGTAAAGTGAGGCCCAAACTTTACCTGCAAAATGACTATTTGTATACCTAACCCTGAATTGTACCCATCGTTAAAATAAAAATTTAATTAAATAAATAAAAAGACATATTCACATGTCCTCAGTGTAGCCGTCACTCTGGGGTAATTAATGTATGTTGTCTAAAATCCCTACAAGGGATCCCTTTAAGTGTGTTCATTGTTCACCATTTTAATTTCAATGTGTATTGTTTCTTTTTTTTTTCCTCTGACTCTTGAAGATTGCCTCACTTTAATTTCAACTAAGCCATAAAGCTTCTTTTTAATGAAGACTCTCTCTTTTTTTTTAATTTGAAGGAGCACTCTCCCCAGAATATCTAATATGTCAATGTTGCTGAAGCATAAGTTTCTACTCCACTTTTATAACATTTTCTTGCCTTCGAAGGCACAAAACTTTTTCTTTTTCTATCTTTCTGGCCATTCCTACCATGCCTCCTTGCCAGATGGAGGCGTATTCTCCTCTATCTGGCCAATAAGTTTTGGAGTATTCCAAAAATTTTTCATAGAGCCTCTGTTTTCTCCCAATTTTCTTTTTCTTGCATAAAAATTAGCATCTATTATCAGTCTGTCAGGCAAAAAAAAAATCAAATAGTAAAAAATTATCCATGAAAATGCCTCAGGAATTGCTACATTTAAGATGGACATGCAATCTCTCAATAAATTCAACACAGATAACTTTCTATCCAGGATTTGAAAGATTTATTTCTTAGTCTATCTCCAGAATGAGTTGGCTTGTACTTAGGTGTTAAATTGTGTAAAACCTATATGTAGTATTTTTAGATATTAAAGTCACATTTAACTCAGTGAAATACTCACACTGGAACTTGGACCAAATGAAAAAACTGCTGATTCATATCTTCCAAATCTCACTCAATCTAGGGCACATACACATTAGAAGAAATGTTAGCAAGAATGTTTCATACTTCCACACTATTTAAACTGCACTCCACTATAATTGGGGGGGGGTATGTTTCTCTTTTTAATTTTGGTTTAATTGATACAGTTGAACTTCCACAAGTAAAATGTGATCATCTTCACTGATTATATATATGCAAACGTCTCCTAAAATTGTGTCTCCAGCTCAGATTTGAGAGCTGTGTTATAGATCTCAACTGCTTAAATAACATCTCTTATTGAATTTCTCAAAACCCCAAACTTAATGCATCCAGAACTAAATTCATTATCAGCCTACTTGTACCTTTCTTTATCTCTACCATTCAAAATCAAGTTAACATCATCCAATTCAACAGCTACACAATTGGTCTGCCTGCATCCATTCTTGCCTCCTATAATTTACTATCTGTGCTAAATCTAGAGTAATATTTTAAAATACAATCATACTTACGCACCACATACAGACATGCACGCATCATGATCTTCAAAGCCTTGCATAATCAGACCCCTATTGATCTATCTATACGATGTTTCTATCCTAATTCCTTGGTCACATTGGGCTTTCTTCAGTCCCTATCATTGATCATTTTTCCCCCAATGTCCCGCTGACCACCACTATTGGCATCCTGTTTCCTCTGCCTTATGTTCTTCTATCCCCTTCTTGTCTACTTACCTTTTATTCTTTTTTCATTTCTCAACTCAATCATCATTCCCTACAGACATCCCTAATTTAAACAAATCTTTTTGTATCAACTCCTATACAATGTGGACTCCTTTTTTGTTTTTAGTTATTTTTAATAGACAAATAATACTTATGTATTTTATGGGGTATGGTGTGATGTTTTATCCATGTACACGTTGTAAAAAGATTAAATCAAATGAAGTATATCTATTATATAACCATCTTAATTTTTCTGTGGTGAGAACATGACAGATATATTATTTTTGCAATTTTATTTTTTGAAACATGTTTTACTTTTAATTTGTGGGGTACAGTTAAGGGTTAGGTATACAAATATGCATCGTTCAGGCACCCTTGTTGATAAAGGGTGCCCCCCCGTCCCCAGACATATATTGACTACCGTTAATCCCACCTGCCTTCCCCTCCCGGCCACCCCCATAGTTTCCCACCACTGTCAATCCTTTTCTTATAGTATTACAATAGATGTTCAAGGTCCACTTATGAATGAGAATATGTGATACTCAGATCTTTGTTTCTGTGAGAGATCACTCAGTATTATAAACTCTAGTTCCATCCAGGTTGTTGCGAAATTCATGATTTTGTTCTTTTTTATGGCTGCATAGTATTCCATCGTGTATATCTACCACATTTCTTTAATCCAGTCCTCTTTTGATGGGCAGCATGGTTGCTTCCAGGTTCTTGCTACTATGAACAATGCTGCGATAAACATACGTGTGCAGGTATCTTTTTTATAGAGAAATTTGAGTTCTTCAGGATATATTCCCAGTAGGGGGATTGCAGGGTCATATGGGAGGTCTTTAGAGCTTTTAGAAATTGCCACATTGCTTTCCACAGAGGTTGCACTAGTTTACACTCCCACCAACAGTGTAGAAATGTTCCCTTTTCACCACATCCTCTCCAGCATCTGTTATTTTTTGAGTTATTGATAATGGCCATTCTGACTAGAGTTAGGTGGTATCTCAGTGTAGTTTTAACTTGCATTTCCTTGATGATTAGTGAGGTTGAACATTTCTTCATTTGTCTGTTGACCACTCGGATGTCTTCTTTTGAGATGTGTCTGTACATAGCTTTTGCCCACTTTATAATTGGGTTGCTTGTTTTTTTCTTTTCAGCATGCTTGAGTTCCTTGTAGATCCAAGATGTTAGGCCTTTGTCAGACATGGATTTGGCAAATACTTTTTCCCAGTCTGTGGGCTGACTCCCTGCTCTCTTCATGGTTTCTTTGGCTTTGCAGAAAGTTTGTCAATTTAATGAGGTTTCACTTGTCTGTCTTATCTCTTATGGCTCGTGCGCTTTGGGTTTTGTTCAGGAATTGGATGCCAGTTCCAATCTCCCTAATAGTGTGTCCTGCATTTTCTTTTTTTTTTTAACTGGAGTCTTACTCTGTCACCCAGACTGGAGTGCAGTGGCCTCTCCTGGCCTCTGCAGTCTCGACCTGCTGGGCTCCGGCAATCCTTCCGCCTCTGCCTTCCAAGTAGCTGGAACTACAGGCGTGCACTACAACACCCAGCTAATTTTTTGATTTATTGTAGAGATGAGGTCTCACCAAGATGCCCAGGTGGGTTTTGAACCCGTGGGCTCAGGCAATCCACTCACCTGAGCCTCCCAAAGTGTGGGATTACAAGCTGAGTCACTGAGCCTGGCTAACATTTTCTAAAGTTCTTATGATTTGAGGTTTTACATTTAGGTCCCTGATCCATTTAGAGTTAATTTTTGTGTATGGGGATAGATAGGGGTCTTGTTTGAATCTTCTGCATGTGGTCAGCCAATTTTCCCAGCACCATTTACTGAATAGGTTCTCCTCTCCCCAGTGGTAGGTGGTGGAGGCTTTGTCAAAGATGAGTTGGTTGAGAAATTGAGGTTTTGCTTCTGGAATCTCAATTCTATTCCATTGGTCTATATGCCTGTTCCTGTACCAATACCAAGCTATTTTGATTATTGTAGCTTTATACTAAAGTTTGAAGTCTGGTAATGTGATACCTCCTGCTTTGTCTTTTTTTGCTGAGGATTGTTCTGGTTATTTTGGTTGTTTGTGTTTCCATATGAAATCCTGTATTGTTTTTTCTAGCTCTGAGAAGAATGTTGCTGGTAGTTTGATGGGTATTGCCTTAAATCTGTAGATTGCCTTAGGTAAGATGGACATCTTCACAATGTGGATTCTTTCAATCCTTGAGCATAGGATATTTTTCCACTTATTTGTGTCATCTTTGATTTCTTTGAGCAGTGTTTTGTAGTTTTCATTCTGAAGGTCTTTCACGTCTCTGGTTAGGAAGATGCCAAGGTATTTCATTTTTTTGTGGCTATTGTGAATAGCATTGTGCTTTTTATTTGGGTTTCTGTTTGTTTATTATTGATGTAAAGAAATGTGATTGTCTTTTGCACATTTATTTTTTACCCTGAGGCTTTGCCAAAGTCCTTTATCAGTGCAAGGAGGCTTTTGACAGATTCTCTTGGATTTTCAAGGAACACAACCATGACATCTGCAAAGAGAGATAACTTGACTTCCTCTTTTCCTATTTGGATACCCCTGATCTCCTTTTTCTTTTCTGATTGCTCTAGCCAGAACATCCAATAGTATATTGAACAGGAGGGGAGAAAGTGGGCATCCTTGTCTTGTTTCAGTTTTCAGGGGAAATTGTTCCAATTTTTGTCTGTTTAGGAGTATGCTAACTGTGGGTTTCTCGTAGATGGCTTTTACTATTTTGAGGTATGTTCCATGTATGCCTGGATGTTTGAGGGTTTTTATCAAGAAGCGGTGCTAGATTTTATCAAAAGCTTTTGCTGCATCTAATGATATAATCATGTGGTTTTTGTTCTGATGTCTGTTGATGTATTTAATTACATTTATTGTCTTGTGAATGTTAAACCAGCCTTGTGTCCCAGGGATGAAGCCTACTTGGTCATGATGGATGATTTTTGAGATGTGTTGTTGTATCCGATTCACTAAGATCTTGTTGAGAATTTTGGCATCTACGTTCATCAAAGATATTGGCCTGTAGTTCTCTTTCTTTGTTGAGTCTTTACTTGGCTTAGGTATCGATGTGATGTTAGCTTCTTAATATGATTTGGGGAGGGTTCCATCTTTCTCAATCACCTGGAATACTTTCAGCAGAATTGGTATCAGCTCCTCCTTAAATGTCGCATAGAATTCTGTTGGAAAGTCATCTGGTCCAGGGCTTTTTTTTGTAGGTAGTTTTCTTATTACATAATCAATTTCCATGATTGTTATTGGTCTATTTAGGGTCTTGATTTCTTCTTATTTCAACCTAGGCAGGTTGTGTGATGTCAGAAAGTCTTCCATTTCCTTAAGGTTTTCAAGTTTGTTTACATACAAGTGTACAATGTAGCCTGTGATGATCTTTTGAATTTCTTCAGGGTCAGATGTGACTTCATCTTTTGTGTTTCTGATTGTATTGTGTTTCTTGCCTCTGTGGAGTTACTAACTTTGTAGGCCCATGACCTACAGAGAAAGGGATTCTGGGAAAAATAATTCCTAGCTTAATCAAGTTGACAATAGAACAATACAACACAACTTACAACAGATTCAAATTTAGATTTTAGTTTGGAGGGTATATGCATTATTTCAACAACTATTTATTGAGTACCTATGGTGAGCCTAGTACTTTTCTGGGCACTGAGTGCACAGCAATGAAGAAAACAGATAAAATTTCCTATTCTCACATTAGTAGGTGGCATAGGACAATAAGCAAAGTAACAATGCAGTATCTATATCACATATACATATCTGTGTATATACAATAAGTCCTTAGTAAAGTCATTGACAGGGTCTTGAAAACTGACTTTAAGTGAAATGTCATATAACAAAACTAATTTTTTTTTTTTTAGTTCAATGAACTCATGTTATTTGAGGACCTACCGTAGGTCATTTTGCTTAAAGTCACAGTTTCTAAGAACCTAAGATGATGTTAAGTGAGGATTTAGTGTACATAATATTTTAATGTAATAAAGGGCAAGAGGAAGAAGAAGACTATAATGGAGGACAGCAAATGTTGATATGAAAGTTGAGAGTTAGGCCACCCAAAATTATTCCGTCACCCCAAGTATCTTCCAAATGTCCAATACCCAAGTCTGATTTTCTGCCTATCCAATAAGTTCTACAAGCTAATTAATATATTTATTAAATCACTTTGTACTTAAGCTAGCTAGTGGACTCTGTTTTCTTCAGTAAGAAAACTGATATGTAAAGTAATTTATGACAAAAAAAAGGTTTCAGACAACAAAGTCTCAAGGAAGTGAAAATCTGAAATCAGTTTCCTAAACTGGTTGGAGTTTTGAAACTAGTTTGTTTAGTCTTGGAGAATGAGATATTGGCATTCTATAGCACACAATGAGAAAGTGCTAAGTTATCACCTGGATTTATCTGAATGAAGTGTCTAGTGACGCTGACTTTAAAGAACTGAAGGGCAGTTGTTCTAGACCATGATGAATAGGATGGGAAATACAAGGACTGAACAGGACCAAAAAGAAGAAAAGAGGGAAGGAAAGAGGAAGAAATGAAGGAAGGGAGGGAAGGAGATAGGGAAGGAAGGAGGGAGGGGAAGGAAGAGAGAGAGAAAATTAGAGGATCAAGGATTTAGATTCTCAGTTTAAAGCGTATTCAAAAATGTTATGGTTTCTGTTCTCTAAATGTATCTGATGTCTTCTGACTTGGAATAGCTAAAATCAAACTCACACTCTGATCCCACAAGATGCTAGATATTCCATGGGCTAAATTTTAGTTTCAACAAGTCTCTTACATGAAAGACTGGGAATGTGGTAGCCTGTAAGTTAAAATGAAGTTATTTGGCAGGATTTAATAACTTCATTTTCCCTACATTTCAAAGGATGATAAGCCCCCTTACCAGTAGAAAGTGACTTTTCCCAGTATGATGACACTGGCCATGTCTTGTTCAAATCCCCTGAAACAACATTGCACATGGCAGTTACCAGATAAGATGACAATCTGTCTTATTTTCCACTGCTATCATACATACATTCCAATTTGTTGAAATATAAACTCAGTGTGGTCTACATGAAATAACACTGAGATACTAGAAATTTCCAGATATGGTGGTAAGGAGTAGTAAGAAAGGAAATAAACATATGGAAATGAATTTATCACATGTGACTTGCTTACCTCTCCTAAAAGGACCAACAGATTCTCCTTTTGTCACAGTTTTGAGAAACACATTCTTGGGAATCTCTGAAATCCTTGGAAAAATGCCATGTTGACTGTACTCTGCTGACCAAAGATAAGGTAGGGAGATGCTGCCATTGAAATGAGTGCTTAGCCGGGCTCGGTGGCTCAGCCTGTAATCCCGCGCCTTTGGGAGGCTGAGGTGAGTGGATTGCCTGAGCCCACGGGTTCGAGACCTGCCTGGGCAACTTGGTGAGACCTCATCTCTACAATAAATAAAAAAAAATTAGCCGGGCATAGTAGCGCGCGCCTGTAGTTCCAGCGACTTGGAAGGCTGAGGCAGAAAGATCACTGGAGCCCAGCAGGTTGAGGTTGCAGTGGCCGGAAGCGGCCACTGTACTCCAGTCTGGGCGACAGAGTGAGACTCCAACACAAAAAAAAAAAAGAAAGAAAGAAATGAGTGCTCATATTTCCATGGCGAATTGAGACCAGACAGAGGAAAAATATCACTACCTCACTGCCAGAAGTAAGGTAGACATAATCTTTGTAACAGGCACAAGACTTGAGGTAATTGTCATGATTTGACACAAGATTCTTTTGGCAGAGGATAATTGATTATGAGGCCTCTGGGGTCAACATAAATAGCCTATCCTGTAACATTCTAATTTATTTCTATAACTGGACAAAATCTCTAGACCAGGGAAACTGAGGCCTGATTTGAAAGCCTCATCTAATCCCAGAGTTAATAATTTCACGAAGACACATGAATAAAGAGAAAACTGTACCGCAGAGGAAGGCCCATGCAGGATTGTGACATTTATGTTTTGTTTTATTTTATTTTATTATAGAAATATAGAGCATAGGTCAGGATTAGCTATACAAGTAGACTGTGTGCAGATAAAGTATGGACCTCCAACTGGTCCCCACTTCCCCTGATTTAGGACCAAGTACCTTTGTGTTGTTATGCCCCCACCCCCTGGCAATGCCCAGCAACAGCTGATTCCTCCCTTGTGCTAATATGATTAATGTTCAGGTCCAACTTATGAGTGAGAATATGCGGTATTCAGTTCTTTGTTTCTGTGATAGATCACTAAGTACGATGGTCTCCAACTCCATCCAATTTTCTGTGAAATCCATAATTTTTTTCTTCTTTATGGCTGCATAATACTTCATCATGTATATGTACCACATTTTTTTAACCCAGTTGAATTTTGATAGGCAGTAGCATTGGTTTCCTGTTTTTGCTATTGTGAATAGTGCAGCTATAAACATGCGTGTACAGGTGTCTTTTTAATAGAATGATTTATGTTCCTCTGGGTGTATTACCAGGGGAGGGATTGATGGATTGTATGGAAGGTCAATTTTTAGTTCTTTTAGGAATTGCCACACTGTTTTCCATAGAGGTTGAACTAACCTGCACTCCCAATACTGTAGATGTGTTCCCTTTTCTCCACATCCTAGCCAGTATCTGTTGTTTTTTGATTTATTAATGATGGCCATGCATCCTTACTGAATTTTGGTGGTATCTCATGGTAGTTTTGATTTGCACTTCTCTGATGATTAGTGAGGATGAGAATTTTTTCACGTATCTGTTGGCTGCTTGTATCTCTTTTTTGGAAAAGTGTCTATTCATGTCCTTTGCCCATTTTTTAATAGGATTGTTTGGTTTTTGTTTTGTTTTGTTTTTCTTTCAGCTTGTTTGAGTTCCCTGTAGATCCTGGATGTTAGGCCCTTGTCAGATACATAATTAGCAAATATTTTTTTCCATTCTGTGGGTTGTCTCCCCACTCTCTTGATGGTTTCTTTTGCTGTTCAAAAGTTTTTCAGTTTGATGAGGTCCCACTTGTCTATCTTATCTTTTATGGCATTCACTTTTGGGAATTTGATTAAGAATTGGTTACCTACTTCAATGTGCATAAGAGTGTTTCCTATGTTTTCTTCTAGGATTCTTATAGCTTGAAGTTTTACATTTAGGTCTTTCAACCATTTAGAGTTGATTTTTGTATATAACAATAGGTAGGGGTCCTGTTTCATTCTTCTGCGTGTGGTCAGTCAGTTTTTCTAGCACCATTTGCTAAATATGATCTCCTTTTACCAGTGGTTGTTATTGGTGACTTTGTTGAAGATGAGGTGGTTGAGCAATCGAGATTTTGCTTTCATAATCTCTGTCCCATTTCATTGGTCTATGTGCCTATTCTTATACCACTACCAGGCTGGTTTGGTTATTGTAGCCTTGCAGTAAAGTTTAAAGTCTGAAAGTATGATACTTCTCACTTTGTTCCTTTTGCTGAGGATTGTTTGGGCTATCCTTGCTCTTTTCTGTTTCCATATGAATTTCTGTATTGTCATTTCCAGGTCTGAGAAAAATGATGTTGGTGATTTGATGGATATTGCATTGAGTCTGTATATTGCCTTAGGCAGGATGAACATCTTGACAATATCAATTTTTCCAACCCATGAGCATGGAATGTTTTCCCATTTGTCTGTGTTATCCTTGATTTCTTTGAGCAGTGTTTTGTAGTTTTCATTGTTAAGATCTTTCACATCTCTGATTAGATGAATGCCAATGTGGTGTGTGTGTGTGTGTTTGTGTGTGTGTGTGTGTGTGTGTGTGTGTGTGTGTGTGTTTCTATTGTGAATTGGATTGTGTTTTTTATTTGGCATTCTGTCTGCTGGTTTATAGAAAAGCAACTCTCTTTTGCACATTCTGTACCCCAAGATTTTACTGATGTTGATTATCAACGTGGGGGAGCTTTTGTCAAACTCCCTAGGATTTTCAAGATTTAGAATCATATTGTTCGCAAACAGGGATAGCTTGACTTTCTTTTTTCCTATGTAGATACCCCTGATTTCCTTCTCTTGCCTGATTGTTCTGGCTAGGACTTCCAACACTATTTGGACAGGAGGGGTAAGAGAGGATATCCTTGTCTTGTTCCTTCTGTCAGGGGGAATGCTTCCAATGTCTGTCCATTGAGTAAAATGTTGGCTGTGGATTTTATCATAGATGATTCTTACTATTTTGAGGAATGTTCCTTCTATGCCTCATTGCTCAAGAGTTTTTATTAAGAAAGGATGCTGTATTTTGTCAAATGCTTTTTCTGTGTCTAATGATCTAATCATGTGGTTCTTGGTTTTCCATCCTGATGTACTGAATTACATTTATGGTTTTGTGAATGTTGAACCAGTCCTGCATTTCAGGAATGAAACCCACTTGGTCACAATGGATGATCCTTGAGATGCATGTTTAGATTCAATTTGCTAGAATCTTGTTTAGAATTTTTGCATCTATGTTCATTAAGGAGATTGGTTTGTAATTCTCTTTCCTTGTTGGGTCTTTGCCAGGTTTGGGTATCAATATTATGTTGGCTTCATAGAACGAGTTGGGAAGTATTCAATCTTTCTTGATTACCTGGAATACTTTCAATAAGATTGGTATCAACTCCTTTTTGTGTGTAAAATTCAGCTGGGAAGTCACCAGGTCTGGGACTTTTTTTAGTAATTAGATTTCTGATGCCTGAGCTAATTTCCTAGATTGTTATTGATCTGTTTAGAGTTTCAATTTCTTCTTGCTTCAACCTTGGAGGTTGTGTGATGTCAGGAAATGTTCCATTTCCTTTAGGTTTTCTAGTTTATTTGCATACAGGTTATTGTAGTAATCACAGATAATCTTTTGAATTTCTTCAGGATCAATTATGACTTTGCCTTTTGTGTTTCTAATTATGCTTATCTGGGCTTTCTTTCTCATTTCTTTTAGTCAATCTGGCCAGGGGACTGCCCATCTTATTTATCTTTTCAAAGAACCAGCTTTTGGTCTTGTTGATCCTTTCTGTGATATTTTTGTCTTCCTTGTCCTGCAACTCTGATTTTATCTTGGTGATCTGGATTCTTCTGCTGAGGTTGGGATTTAGGTGATCTTGCCTTTCCAAATCCTTTAGGTGTGACATTAGGCTGTCACTTGCGATCTTTCTGTTTTCTTGACTTGTGCATGCAGTGCTATGAATTTTCCTCTTAACACTGATTTCATGGCATCCCAGAGATTCTGAAAAGATGTGTCTTTGTTTTTGTCTGTATTCAGAAATCTTTTCATTTCTGTCTTGATGTCCATGTTTACCTAGAAGTTGTTCATCAGCATGTTGTTTAGAGTCCATGTCTTTGTGTATTTTAGAGAAATCGTGTTGGTGGCAATATTTATTTTTATTCCAATGTGATCTGAAAAGACACATGGCATTATTTTGAGTTTTTAAAACTAAAAAAGATTGATTTATACCTGAAAATATGATCAATCTTGTCATATCTTCCATGTACTGATGAGTAGAAAGTATACTCTGTAGTTATTGGATAAAGTATTCTGTAGATGTCTATTAAGTACATTTGATTGAGCATTGAGTTAAGGTTCCAGATTTTCTTGTTGACTTTTTGCCTTGCTGATCTATCTAAAGCTGTTAGTGATGTATTTAGGTCTCCTACTATGATTGTGTGAGAGTCAATGTCCTCTGTAACTTTGCTTAAAGGTCTTATAAAACCCCGATGCTCCTGTATTGGGTGCATGTATGTTTAGAATAGATATGTATTGCTGGTGAATTGAGTCATTTTTCATTATGTAGTGTCCTTTTTTGTCCTTGTTAATTTTTGATGGCTTAAAGACTGTCAAATATTAGACTAGCTACACCAGCTTTCTTCTGTTTTTCATTAGCCTGAAAGGTCATTTTCCAGTCACCAATCTTAAGTCTGTGTGTGTCTTTTGCAGTGAATTAAGTTTCCTGGAGGCAGCAGATTGTCGGATCTTTTTTTTAAATTCAGTTTTCCACTCTGTCTCTTCAATGGTGCATTTTGTGAGTATTCTATATACTCTGTTCCCTGGGTTTGCCTATACTTTTTTGGTGTGCATGGACATTCTTTTTTATTTTTATTTGCTCACTCCTTTCCTAAGTGTCTCCTGAAAGGCTGGTCGGGAGACAGCATATTCTCTTAGGGACTGGATGTCTGGGAAGGATTTTAATTCTCCATCACTGATGAAGCTTAGCTTGGCTGGGTAGGAAATTCGTGGTGGAATTAATTAACTTTAAGAACATTAAAAACTGGACTCTAATCCCTTCTGGCTTGTGATGCTTCTGCAGATAAGTCTGAAGTAATTCTTTTTTTTTTTTCTTTTTTTTTTTTCGTGTCAGAGTTTCACTTTGTCACACAGGCTGAAGTGCAGTGGCATGCTCATGGTCACCACAGTCTTGACCTGCTGGGCCCAGGTGATCCTTCTGCCTCAGCCTTCCAAGTAGTTGGAATTCCAGGCACATATCACCAAAACTCTTTAGAGTTTTGTTGAGTTACTTGATTTATTGTAGAGATGAGGTCTCACCAAGTTGTCCAGGCTGGTCTCAAACCCATGGGC
>NW_007246633.1:17276-106663 GCF_000164805.1 Carlito syrichta | reverse complement strand
GCAATCCTCTCACCTCAGCCTCCCAAAGTGTTGGGATTATAGGCATGAGCCACTGCGCCCAGGCATATGGAGCAATTCTGATGAGTTCTCCTTGGTAAGTAGCCTGACCTTTCTCTCTGGCTGCCTCTAGGAATTGTTCTTTGATGCTTACCTTTTAAAGGCAAGTTACTATGTGTCTTGGTGATGGTCTTCTCCTGTAGTATCTTGTAGGGGTTCTCTGAATCTCTTGCACTTGGATGTTCATCTCTCTAGCAAGATGGAGAAAGTTCTCTTGAATGACCACATAGAGTATTCATTCCATGGTGTTTTCTTTCTCTCTTTCTGCTTCAGGAATATCAACCAGGCATAGGTTTGGTTTTTTGAACAAGTCAGACAGTTCTCAGAGAATTTCTTCCTTCTTTATGAGTTCTTTTTGTTTTGTTTTGTTTTCCGATTTTAACAATGTGTTAATTCCATACTTTATTCTTTAAGGTCTGAGATTCTTTCCTCTGCTTAGTTGAGCCTGTTCCCAATACTTTTTACTTTGTTATTGATTTCAAGGATGGAGCTCTTTATGTCTATTATTTCAGAGCAGGCTTTTTTGAAGTTGGCCAACTCTGCTTTTACTTCCTGTATAATTTCTTTCAGTTTTGTTTCATGTTTCTCTTGGTTCCTGTTTATTTTGCCAACCATTCTCTGATTTGTCAACTGGGGCAAGTCTTTCTGGGATATTTCCATTGTTTGTGGTCTGGTGACTGCTTTTTCACGCATTGTCTCTTTAAAATTCTGAGAGATGCTTGATTTTTGATCTTTAATCATTTGTCTGAGAATTATTTTTACTCAGTGAGAGAGGGTGGTGCTTCACCCTGTGGCAGAGTCTTGTTTCTGCAACTTTTTTCTTCACTGCTAAACTAGATGGGCTAGATTCTCTGCCCACTGCCACATATGATGGGGCACCCAGATTTTCATGCTTGCCCTCTTGTTCTCTGTGTGTTCAAGGAGTCCCACACTGGTTGCAGGGAGTTTCACCCTTCCACATGTGTTCAGGGTGCCTCCTTTAATTGGTGACTGGATCTCTACCCTCTGCTCCACCCTGCAAGAGAGGTAGTGGTATGTTGCTCCATCAAGTAATGACAGCAGGTATGTCAGTCAGATTAACCCCACAGAGGAGCCTTCCCCTCTGGTGTCCATCACTGCATCTTTCCCAGGTATTCTCCCTGAGAAACCAATGTTTTGCTCACTGCTGGGAGGGGTGTACTGATTCAGAGTTTCTTATAATCATTCACTTTTCTCCTCTAAACAGATCTTCCTTTTTAGTGTGTTCCTGGTACAGAGCAGGTGGTGCAAGGCAGGGGATGGGGTGCCTGGAATTTTATGCCTCCTACGGCTTTCTGGAGGCTGTGCATTCAAGGAAACCTTTACTGGATTCATGATGATTAGCCTATCCAAAAGAGCTTTGAGTAATTTCATCTAACAACAACAGAATTCCTATTCTGTCTTACTAGGCAAGAGCATCACCAATCTGCTGCGCTCCGGTAGCCTTCTTAGTTCCTCCCATTGTTTTATAAATAGTCTGCCTGTTCCTCTCCAGAGAAAAATGCCTCTAATTCCTGGAATTACTGTACCCACAAGAAAAGGAAGCAAGCCAGGCTCAGTGGCTCAGCCTGTAATCCCGTGCCCTTGGGAGGCTGAGGTGAGTGGATCGCCTGAGCCCGCGGATTCGAGACCTGTCTGGCAGGCGAGGCCTCATCTCTACAATAAATCAAAAAATTAGCTGGGTGTGGTAGCATGCACCTGTAGTTCCAGCTACTCAGAAGGCTGAGACAGAAGGATTGCCGGAGCCCAGCAGGTCGAGGTTGCGGTGGCCGGGAGTGGCCACTGCACTCCAGTCTGGATGACAGAGTGAGACTCCAACTCAAAAAAAAAAAAAAGGAAAGGAAACAACCAGATCTTTCAGAGATTATCGAAACACTGGCTCTGAGCTCATTTTTATCATCCAAGAATACCCTGATATCTACCATTGCCTGTGTCGGTTTTATAATAAAGATTTGCCCCAGTCTATTTCACAAAGGACTAACTTAATCTGCAAATTATTTCTGTGGTTATTTCCCCTCTGGATAGATAGCTGCAATAGGTATGCTCGACAAGAACCAAAACACTTACATTGGTTCCTGGCCTATGGTACCATGACTAGCATATAGGAGGAGGCTAAAGAAAACTCATGGAGCCCCATTTCCCTACTGTGACAGTAAGCCAGAACCAAAAGCATGTCCCAAGGGAGCTATGGAGATCAGTGTCACCATCAAAAATCTGAAAGATGAAGGAATGATCTATTCCTAGCATTTCCATTTGACTCTCTTATTTGGCTTGCACAGAAGGCAGATAAGTCTTGAAGAAGGGCATTGAATGATTACAAACTTAATCAGAAAATTAATCATTGTTCCAGATGTAGTCTCTTTACTGAAGCAAATCAATACATACTGAAGTACCAGGTATGCAGCATTGATCTAGAAAATACAGAAATCATCAGAAGTAGTTTACCTGCACTTTTTGATGCGGAGTGCTATTTCACCTTCTTGCTTCAGGGTCATATCAACTATCTAGCCTTTTGCTATAATTTTGTTCACAGGGACATTTGTTGTCTCACCATCTCATAGAACATAATGCTGGACTACTCCATTGATGACATCATACTGGTAGAACTTGGTGAGCAAGAAGTAGCAGGTACCCCAAGTTGATATAAGGCATAGTACCTTGGTAAGTTGCAACAGAGGATAGGCAATAAGCTCCAAGAAGTTTAAATTCAGTGGACTTTCTGGAAGTCCAGTGGTTTGGGGTGGGTATCCTCCCCAAAGTGAAAGACAAGTTGCTCTATTTTACCCCTCCCATGAATATAAGAGGCCCAATACTTGGGTAAGCCTATTTTTAAATCAACACATGGCACATGTGGAAGTGTTTCTCTAACTCATTTACCAAGTATGCAGCTTTTACTGGAGTCTAGAATAACAGAAAGTCTCTAGCTGATTCAGGTTGCAGCGCCAGCAGCCCTGGCACTAAGTCCTGTGGCCCAGAAAAGGCAACGATACTTACTTGTAGTATGGAAAATTAGAATTCTGTGAGTAATGTTATTTTGCAAAAAGTTCAACAATGATTTTTTTAAACAGACTATCTGGGACTTAAAGATATCTAACCATGATAGAATTAAAATCATTTTCATTCATATCTGCAAATCTCTTTTGTAAACTCGATCACAATATGTCATAGTTTAATATTTTTAAACTATTTCTGAACCATCCATGACAAATCTCAATCATGCAGAGATACCAGGAGTTGAGGATTCATTCTAAGTCAATTCCCAAAGTATTTAGTATAAAAGATGGCTTATTACATAGTATTATGACATACAAAAGTAACACTAAAAGTATATTGGAAGTGATTAACATGCTATCAAAAAAGAACATTGAAAGAGCTTCTCTTCCATTTAAACAATCTTCTCTAATTCTCATTCTATAACTTTAAATTTTTTTCTCTTGCACACTAGGGGATTCAGTAACATGAACAGCTAAAAACAAAGTCAAAAAAAAAAAACTTGTAGTTTTGATGGTCTTCTAAGAAAAAGACAATGAGAAGAAATACATTGAGCGATATAACACCTACAGTATTCCTACAGGGTTTTTTTATTTTCTGTAAAGCTCTCCTTATTGGGATGAGAGTAAAATGACTGAACACCACAACTTAGTAGTCACGATAACCTAATTTCTGTGTTTCTGAATACTAGTCAGTCTTAAGTTATTCCTTCTACCTTCCTAGCTCAAATGAAGTTCAAAAATCAAGTTTCAAATGCAAATTGACATTGTTAAATTCAATGCTTTACTATAAAAACCAGAAAAGAAAACATTCCACAGTCTTTAGATATAATATCTCTAATGATAATAACAGCCAGTAAATTACAAGAACAATTGTAATACCAGTAGTGTCTTCAATGAGATTTATTTCCTTCTTTTAATGAATAATGATCATTAATAAATTGAATGGAAACTTCAATGTAAGAGTGAAGGAACTTATTAAGCACGCCAGGCAAAGTTATTGGTAATGGGTAGGATCTTCAGTAAAGGAATAATAGATGCATGGAGTAGTTGAGGCAGGAATAACTGAAATATTATTGAAACAATTACTTTGCCCTTAATAATTATTTAATTTCAGGGTTTAGTCATACTTTCAAAGAAAAGAAAAGAGAAGCACTGGAAAACATCTAATTTCTCTTTTAACTAATAAGTAAGGTTTTGAGCCGGGCTCGGTGGCTCAGCCTGTAATCCCATGCCTTTGGGAGGCAAGGTGAGTGGATTGCCTGAGCCCGCGGGTTCGATACCCACCTGGGCAGGCGAGACCTCATCTCTACAATAAATCAAAAACTCAGCCGGGCGTGGTAGCACATGCCTGTAATTCCGGCTACTCGGAAGGCTGAGGTGGAAGGATCACCGGAACCCAGCAGGTCGACGCTGCGGTGGCCGGGAGCGGCCACTGCACTCTAATCTGGGCGACAGAGTGAGACTCCAATTCAAAAAAATAAAAATAAGTAAGATTTTGCTTTTCTATTCATGAAAATATCAGAATTCTTCCCTTTTTTATGGTTATGTTTTATTTCAGTGATGATGTAATACATATACAATGAACTGGATTTGAGATTTAACTCTGCCCCCTTCTGATTGTTTGTCCTTAGCAGATAGTTAATTTTTCTAATTCTCAGTTTCTTCAACTAATAAATGGTTATGATAATAAGATTATTATATTAACAAGACTATTTTGAGGATTAAATAGTGTGTGTATTTTTATTCTTTTTGCATCAATTAGATTCATAGAATTTCATCAGGAAACTTTCATGTGGTCTTGTATTTAAAAAACATTAAAAGACATAAAATCAGGTTAGGAGGAAAAAAAAAAACATGGCCATCTAGTTCCCTCTTTTCACATCCATTAATTTGTTTTCCTATTCCAGAAGCATTTCTGGCCATAATGCAAAGAAAGCAGAATTTGTCCTTTTTACCCAAGGCTCTACTTTCTTTGTCATTTTCACTTTAATAAAATATATACAAAGGGGAACCCAAAACGCTGGAATTTACTTATTAAAAAATTGTATTTATTGTTACATTTAAACTTCAGTCACCTTCAGAGTATTCTCCATTTGATGCAATACGCCTACTGAGACATTTTTCCAGTGCTCAAAATTGTTTTTGAACTCGTCAATTTTGACCTTTTAGTGTTTCTGCTGTTTTTTGTTTCATCTCTCCCACATGGGCAAACCATTTCCCCTTGAGGACTTTTTTCATTCGGGAAACCAAAAAAAAAGTCACTCAGAATGAGATTGGGTGAATAGGGAGAGTGGGGCACAGAAGTTATGCTGTTTTGGGATCACAAACCACTGAACACTCAGCACTGTGAAAGTCAGGCACACTCGTAAATCACCCATCATGAAATGGGCAAGAAAAAAGCAGCCAAGAAGCCTGTATTTGAGTCTGGCCCTGCCACAGTCTTGAAGTGAGACCCTGTGCAAATCTCAGCTTTAACAAGCAACATATTGCAGATTTTGTTCACTCTTTGGTAGTTGTTTTCTCTGACTTGGAAAACACAAACCAGAGTGTCTGAGCACTTGGTAGAAGGCTGTGAGTAGTTCCAGAACTCTGGACAGGAGTGTTCATCAATCTTGCCTCTCTTAAACCTGTTTCTATCTTCCTCATATACCAGCTCTTGTATATCCTACAAGAATGGGACGCCATTCTTCTGTCCTTGGACATCAGAACTCCAGGTTCCTCAGCCTTTGGACTCTGGGACTTTGGGACTTGCACTAACAGCCCCTTACCCCCACCCCGGGGTTCTCAGACCTTCAACCTTGGACTAGAGACACCACCTGATTCCCTGGTTCTGTGGCCTTTGGACTTGAACTGAACCATGCTACTGGTTTCCCTGGTTATCCAGGTTGCAAATGACATATTGTGGGACTTCTCAATCTCTCAGTTGTGTGAGCGAATCACCCTAATAAATCCCTTCTCCTCTCTCTCTCTCTCTCTTTCTCTCTGTACATATTTATCCTAGTGGTTCTGTCTCTCTGTAGAACACTAATATATGTATTATATTAGTTTTCTATTGCTATATAACAAGTTGTCAAAAAGTCAGCAGTTTTAAAACTATACACATTTATATCTCACAGTTTCTGTGGGCCAGGCATGACTTAGCTGGTCCTCTGCCCAGGGACTCACAGGCAGCAATCAGGGTGTCACCTGGGCTGTGTTTTCTTTTTTGAGTCCGAGTTTCACTCTGTCACCCAAACTGGAGTGCAGTGGCACACTCACGGCTACTGCAGCCTCGACCTCCTGGGCTCAGGCGATCTTCCACCTCAGTCTTCCAAGTAACTAGAATAATAGGCCCGCACCACCATGCCTGGCTAACTTTTTTGATTTATTGTAGAGATAGGTCTTGCCAAGTTTCCCAGGCTGGTCTCCAACCCATGGGCTCAGGCAATCCTCTTGCCTCCACCTCCCAAAGAACTGGGATTACAAGCATAAACCATCGTGCCCACCTGTTACCATGTATGCCACAGGATTACAAGCATGAACCATCGTCCACACCTGTTACCATGTATGCCACAGGATCATGTACTGGTCATTCTACTCATCCCTCCCCCATTCTCCATCTTTCTTGTCCAGCTCTGAGCCCTAGGAGCTGACCCTGTGGACTGGGTCACCCATGCTCTGTCACACTCTGGCTTCAGGCTGGGTTAGTCCACAGAGAAGCTGGAGGGAGACTGGAGGACGGAAAGGGAGATGGCTTTCAATCTTGGCTCTTTAAAAATTTTCCAATTTTGACTAGGGTAGTCAGATACTAGACTGCTTACCATGCGACTAACACCAACCTTGGTGACAATAATAACAACAAATATTTATTGAAAATTTACAATGTGCTGGACATTGCATTAAACAGTTTACAAACATCATTTAATTTCATTCCAACTAAAACCTTATGAAGGAAACATATGTATTGTCCCTATTGCATAGATGAGAAAATTGATACTTAGAGGGAATAAGTAAATGTATATTTTAAAATATATATATGTCTAATTAGCAATAGGAAAGCTGGTACTTTTGTTTGGTTTTTACAATCTGCTTGTTTGAATCAGGAGCAAATGAACTGCACATTTTTCAATTGGTTGATATGTCTCTTGAGTTTACAAGTGCTCTTCTTTCTCTCTTTCTTTTTTCTTGTACTTGATTTGTTAAGGAAACCAGGTCACTTGTCTTGTACAGTTTCCAAGAGTCTGGATTCCACTGATTATATCTACTTGGTGTTGTTGAGCATAATCCTTCATCCTCTGAATTTTCTGTATTGCCAGGTAGTTCTAGAGGATTGATTAGATTCAGGTTTGATTTTCTTAGTAGTGGTGTGCTCTTCAGTTAGTGCTACGTAGGCCTGGTTATTTCTCTTCTTATAAAGCTTACAGTCACTGATGTTCAATGTCTAGATCCAGTAGTTTATCAGAGGTAGACAAATACTGATATTCTAATTGTCTCATTTCATCTTTTTTTTATTTGCAGGAATATTTTTACAAAGATTAATTTTCCTAGATCTACTCAATTATCCAATTGTATAGATCATGGAAGTGGCAGAATAAATGTTGATTCTTTCCTTTTATGCATCAGTTTTCAAAATGAAAAACAGATCCACTAGCATCCATTCATGATGTACAGTTATGTTTCCCCAAATTGCTATAAACTCACAGTAAATTTGTGGATTTAATTATGTATATTTAAATTGATTATAGTTATTGTTATTGATGTTCATTTATTCTACATTTGACCAAACTCAAGTTGTCTCCTGAAACCTTTTGACCAAACCTGAGTGGTTTTTCTTCTCAGGAATGATAGAGTGAGATTATTACATAATCACTTTTTAAATTTACTATATACACAATATTCACAAGAATGACAGTATCAAAACTATTGCCAATAATATGAGTACTATCATCAGTTTAAATTTTTTTTAATTACAATTCTTTTGTTCCTAAGGTGTATCCTACAAGAAATACAGAGTCAAATCACTGTTTTAAGGTCCTTTGGAAGAGCTATAGTGTGACTGAAAAATTGACTTCTAATTATGTGATTAGACAGAAGCAGCTATTCCCAACCCATTTTGGACTGGTAATCAAAGATTTTAGACAAACCAACTCACATGACCCCTCCCACTTCTAACTATACAACTCTAAGACCGTAAATCCAGCTCCCACAAAAGGTATGTGGATCTATGTTGCGGAGAACATAATTTTTTTTAACTTAATTTTCATTTGCATGGGTACATAGTAGATGTATATATTTATGGAGCACATGTGATGATTTGAGACAGGCATACAATGTATAATGATCACACCAGGGTAATTGATGTCTCCATCACCTCAAGCATCTATCATGTCTCTGTGTTAGGAACATTCTAGTTGTGGAGGACATAAAAATTAAAGACAGTAAGTTGGTTACTTTAATTATATAAATCAGCTCTTTACACCAAAGATTTCTCAGATATAATGAAGTTTCACACGTTTTCCTAAGATACAAATTGATTCATGCAAAAACACCAAGCTTCAGAAAACCTATTGGGAATTCTCCCAGCAAAGAATGAACCCCCTAATCTTCCTCTCTTCCTTCTCAGGACCTTCTAATTTCTAAGAGCGTCTAATGACAATTCCAAGTCTTGCCACCATCCCTGCCACCTATTTATATTAATAAGGCAAAGTAATATGGTGTTTTTAATTTATTAGGCAAAGTCACATTGTTTTGAACCAATTTACACTCCTCTGGATGTAGATGAAAGATCCTGTACTATTTCTCCATATTTTACAAGAGCTTCGTAGAGACCCTCTATTAAATCTTGCCAATCTGGTAGATATGAAATAAAGTCTCATTGTGATTTTAATTTGCATTTCACTGAATACTAACAAGGTTGAGCATCTTTTCATCTGTTTATGGGTTACAGATTCCCTCTTTGAAATTTATATTCATGCCTTTTGCCCATCTTTAAGTTTAGTTGTTTAACTTTTGCCTAATGATTCATAGGAGGTATTTATGTGTTCAGACCACTAAATCTTTGTCAGTTATATTTTCCACAAATATATTTTCTCAGTTTATGGTTTGTCCTTTTACTCTCTTTCTGATGTCTTCCAATGAACAGAAGTTCTTATTTTTCAATGTAGTGAACTTATTTTTCCTTTACATTTGTGCTTTTTTATTAATCTTGTGAAAAAGTCATTCATAACCAGACCTCATAAAGGTATTCTCCTGTATTTTCTTTGCACATGTTGTGGCTTTGACTTTCTTAACTTTCATATTTTTCTTTAGTTCAATAAAAATGTATTATTGTGTATGGTTTGGAGATACAATTTCATTTTTGGCCATATGGATAACGATTTACTAGATAGTACATTTTTCACCCTTGTGGTCTGCAGTGCAGCTTCTGTGGTATATCAAGTTCCTATATAATCATAGGTCTCTTTCTGTTTCTATTCTGTTCTATAAGTCTTATTCATCTCTGCACCCCTGCTACATTGTCTTAATATTCTAACTTTACAACCAATCATGGTATCTAGTAGGAAAAGCTCCCCACACATACCTCATTCCACTTTTTCAGGAGTGTTTTGGCTCTTTCTGGCCCTTTGCTACTCTGAATAAATTTCATAATCGTATTTGCAAACTCCCTTATTGAGATTTGTATTGAAATGTAGCGAATCTCTAGTTTAACCTGGATATGATTAACAACTTTGTAATATTGCATCTTTCCATCCAAGAATATTATTAGATACAATTTAGAGAGCACTAAGCAATTGTTTACTGCCTATTCATAGATATGTCCTAACTAAAAGTATGAAGAACATCTGTGAGGGGGAAGAAAACCACGTGAGGGGTGTCTGAAGGGAAAGCATAAAGAAGCTTGTATGGCAATCATTTATTTCTTAACGAGGGTGGTGAGTTTATTTTATCATCATTTTTTCAAGTGGACATATACAGCTTATGTACCTATTTAAGACATGTAATAAAGGCCATATTTGCCAAACCAACTGTTTAAACAATTTTTTTTTAATGTTTTTCTTCACATTATATAAATTTGCAGGTAAGGAACTATTATATTAATCTGCCATCTTCAAAAATAGCTAAAACTTCTGTATGCCAGGGTGAAAGTCTTTGATCAAAATATTTATTATTTGATGTTCCAATTCAACTATGAGCATTTTAAAGTATACTGTGTCTATAAATTTTAGTCATTCCTTTTTCTCTAACTGCAGTCTACTACAGTTCAAATTAAACTGAGTATACATTCATTAATTCTTTTTTTAAATGCATAATTTATCACACCGGTGGCAAAAAATATATATATAAAGATAAATATAAATATTCTACATGCAAAAAGAATATATAAAATTAAAAAAATAAGACAAGTATTCAGATAATCATTCTGTCTGATTAAAAAAGCATAAGTAAAAATGATAAGCACAAAATGGAAAGGGAGTTCAAAAGCAGAGAAGGCAGAAGATTGGAGGATAGTCAGAAATTGTTACTCTTGGTTTAAACACATGGAAAAAAATATGTGAGTGCTTCAGCCTTTTCACTCATATTTCAGGTTCCATCTGGTTTTAAAAAGCCAGTAACTGAACCCATGCTCCTTTGGTTCCAAATTGTGTTGGTTTGGGGTTTCCAAACTAGAAAGAATTTCATCTTTATCCCAAACCTACCATGACAGAGCACCACACAACCTTGGGAAGTGCAGATACAGTACATTTTGGAAAGACAAAGAGACTGTTCTCTGCAATGTTTTTACCTGTCCAGAAGCCTGGAGTCAACCCTGCACAATTTATATGCACCTCAGAAAACTGGTCTGAAAAGAAGCCAGTGCTAATTGACTGAATTGACCATATTAGTTGGTTCATAGAAACCTGTTCACACATCTAATATATTCACTAAGGGAAATAAATTTAAAAACTTATTATCTGATAATGTGTTGTCTATGCCCTGCTGTCCACTGCCTCTTGGCACCTTCCCTGGACTCTAAATGGTTGTTTAACTAAACTTTCCTGTTTTCAATGAGTTTCACTGGTTCTCTGTTTACATAACCTGTTAATATCCTGCAGTCAGTAGATGTGTTCATTTGCCAGAGGAGCTTAAAATATTCCTAGGAGGTATGGACATGAAGGCAGAAAGAGCATGCCTGCTGTACAAGGGGGTTTACAAAGCTAATGCCATTTTTCTCACTTCAGATGCCTGGGCCAAGACCTTCCAAGGGACACACTGAGCAATCATTGACATTTCCAAAATGGCAACACTAGTGATATGAAGAGTTCTTCTCATCTGAAGGTGCGGTGATTTTTAAGCATGAGCACAGATTGAAGGCTGTATTCTTGGCCTGCTAGAATTACATTTGCACTTATTAATGCAAGAGTTTGTAATAATTAAATTCAGGCCCACTAGCAACTGCTGCTATGAGAACCTTCTCTCCCAAATGTGTACAGAAAGAGAGCGCAATTGCCCACTGAAAGGATTAGTAGCTTCATATACTATCCTGAATCCTGGGCACTGTTTCAACCTTTTCCAATTATGTGAATCTATGAGTGGACTGAGATGCTGGTAGGATAGGAATGAAAATAAGAGCTGATTAAAATTCAGCCTGTCTCTTTGAAACAGTTCCTTCTTTAGGATATTTTTATATCTTGAGAAGTAAATTCATGGGATCACAGTTTATGGGAATCACATCACCCCTGTGTATCAGGTAAAAAAATTATTTCCCAGTGGCTTTAGTATAGACCACAGAGTAGGCATATGGAGCTAAGCCTTTACAATGTCCCTGTGATGGCTAATTGCATGTTTCAACTTGCCTGGGCCATGAGGTGTCCAGATATTTGGTTATCATTCTTCTGGCTGTGTCTATGAGGATGTTTATAGATGAGATTAACATTTGAATTGGTAGACTAAGTAAAGTAAGTGGGTGGGTCTCATCCAATCTAATAAAAGTTTGAATAGATAAAAAGTCAAAATAAGAAAAAAATTATTTTTCTTTACCTGTTTTCAAGCTGAGATAGCAGTCTTCTGCCTTCGGATTTGGACTCAGACTGAAACTGTACTACCAGCTGTCCTGGATCTCCAGTTTGCTGACTGCAAATCTTGGGATTTCTCTGCCTCCATAACCCTTTAAGCTAATTCCATATTTTATGTATTGTCTATTGGTTCATTTCCTCTGAAGAGCCCAGACTAATACAGCTGCTAGGGTTTGAATGCATCCCCCCAAAATTTCACATGTTGAATATTTAATTGCCATTGTAACAGTATTAAGAGGCAGGGTCTTTAAGAGGTGATTAGGTTGTAAGGTCCACCTTCATGAGTGGATCAATGACATTATTGCAGGAGTGAGTTTGTTATCACAGGAGTGGTTTTCTGACCAAAGGATGAGTTTGGCTTAGCTTTCTCTCTGTCCCACATGCTTACTTGTGTCTCTTGCCTTCTGCCATAGGATGATCTTTGCCAGATGCTAACACCATGCTGTTAGAATTTCCAACCTCCAGAACCATAAGTCAAACATGTTTCTGTTTGTTATAAATTACTAAGCCTGTGGTATTCTGCTATAGCAACAGAAAACAGATTAAGACCACAGCCTTCATCCACAGTATTTCTGAATGTGAATGCCACTTATGATAATGTAGACTTTCACACATCTGTTCAGCAACAGGAGATCATAACCATCAAACTCTAAACAACCACTGATTTCTTTTTTATTCACAAATATATATATATGCATTGAAACTGTTACTGAGTAGCATATATGTCCTCTAGTACAAATGAATGAAAATAACCTTATTCAATTGCCCTGCCTCACAGGGTCATTGACACAAACAAAATAGATAGCCCTCAAACTTATTAAACCAAATCTCTTGAGTGTTTAAGAGTTTGATTTTTTATGTTAATCTCCCTATTTAATTTGCACAATTCTTGACCTTGCCTGATTTGACCCACTTCTACAAATTATGAAGCAGTTGAGCATTTACAGTCATGAGAAAACAGGGTCAAAGCATTCTCAGTGAGCTTACCATCAAGGACAGTCTGGACAGGGATAGAACAACATCCTCACAGATAAGAATATTATGAAACTAAAAAAAGGGGAAGGGAACTTTACATTCCATACAGAAAAACCCTGTCTAAATCACAGCTGATTTTTATAAAGAATGCTTTTGAAATATATAAAATAGTATTGGTTACCCCTCCTCAAATGAGGATATAACATGTGCAACCAAAATACTTACATAAATTTAAAACATGTTTAACCATTGAAGCCTTTTAAAAATAAAATCAGGCTGGATGTAGTGCCTCGCTCCTGCAATACCAGCACTTCCTGAGGTAGAAGTGAGAGAATTGCCTGAACCCAGGGGTTTGAGACAAGCCTGGGCAACTGGTGAGATCTTGTATCTACAATAAATCAAAAAATTAGCCAGGTGTGACAGCACATGCCTGTATTTATAGATATTGAAAGGTTGAGGTGAAAGGATAGCCTGAGCCCAGTAAGTCGAGGCTGCAGTAACTGTGAGCATGCCACTGCATTCCAGCCTGGGTGACAGACTGAGACTCAAAACTTAAGCAGACAAACAAACAAATAAAATCAGTAAAAACTGATCTACTTAATAAAGTAGATAAACTTAATTAGCCAGGTAACCTTGCCCCTCTTTTTGCCTCAAGGCAGGAGGACTGATTGAGTCCAGGAGTTTGAGACCAGACTAGGCAGCATAGTGAGAACTTATCTCTACAAAAAAATAAAACAAGCCAGGCATTGTAGCACAACCCTGTAGTACCAGCTACTTGGGAGGCTGAGGCTCAAGGATATTCTGCGCCCAGGAAGCTGAGGCTGCAATAAGCCACGATCACACTATTGCATGCCAGCCTGGGAGACAGAGTGAGAACCCAAGTGGAATAAATAAATAAATAAATAATCCAATTTTAAAATAAGTAAAAGATCTAAACAGACATTTCTCAAAAGCAAGCATACAAATGGCCAATAAGCACACCAAAAAAATGCTCAACATCCTTAACCATCAGAGAAATTTAGATCAAAACCACAGAGAGATACCACTTTTTGCCCACTAGGATGGTTATGATAAAAAGGACAGACAATAACAAGCATTGATGAGAATGTGAAGAAATTGAAACCCTCATTAATTACTGGTTAAAATGTAAGGTAGTGTAGTCACTTTGGAAAACAGTTTGGCAGTTCTCAAAATGCTAAAATAGAATTACCATATGACTCAGCAATTCTACTCTTAGGTGTGTACCCAAGAGAAATGGGAACACATGTCCACATTTGTATGTGAATGTTCATATAAGCATCATTATAATAGTCCAAAATTGTAAACAACCCAAATGTCCACCAACCATCAGTTGACCCAAATGTCCACCTGATAAATGGATAAATAAAATGTGGTATGTCCATTAAAAGTAATCTTATTTTGCAATAAAAAGAACAAAGTATCTATGTGCTATAACAAGGATGAACCTTAAAAATCAATATGTGAAGTGAAAGAAATCAGTCAGAAAAGACTGCATATTAAATTATTCCATTCATAGGAAAAGTCCAGAACAGCAAATCTATAAAGACAGAATGTAGATTAGCAGTTGCCAGAGGCTGAGGAAAAACTGCTACCAGATATAGATGCGATGAAAATGTTCTAGAATTGATGTGGCAATGGTTGCCCAACTCTGTGAATATACTAAAAGCCAATGAATTCTATACTTCAAATGGCTGTATTGCATGGTATGTGACTTACATCTCAATAGAAAACCTGTGTTTGTTTGTTTTTAAGTTAACTCTGAAACAGAAATTCCATTATTCTGTATGTACTCATTTAAATATGAGTTTGAGAAACACAAGAGAACTGGAGTGTTTTTGAGTCAGCATTTGTGGAAGTTTGGATCACTAAGGGACACTTCTGAGATCTCTAACTCATCTTCCTACCTTATCGTTTACTTTGAAAAGTTTGCTACTCTGAATTCTCACCCAAAAGTCAGAATTAAAATTTATCTGCATTACTTGAAGCAATTCTAAGTAATATGGTAAAGTTTAGAAGCACTTATACAATAACAGCTATAGGAATCTGTCCAGAAATACCTGAAATTCCTTCATTTAAGACATTGCCGGTCCTGGGAAGGAAGACTTCTGTACTATATGTCTGCGAATTTTCTGAGCCCACAGTGTTGGAGTGGTCAAAACTATCCCCAACCTTCTGTGACTTTGATAAATGTGCCCCCTGGGTCCACTTTACTACTGTTGATAGTCTCTGGTCCTCAAACTAGACTGATTAAGTCTCAAAAAAAATACCATAAAATGCACTTTCAGTTGGGCGCAGTGGCTCACACCTGTAATCCTAACACTTTAGGAGGCCAAGGTGGGAGGATTGTTTCAGTTCAGGACAACGACTCAGGTAACATAGCAAGACCTCACCTCTACAAAAAATCAAAAAATTAGCTGGGCATGATGGCACACATCTGTAGTCCCAGCTACTTGGGAGGCTGAGGCAGAAGGATCGCCAAAGTCCAGGAGTTCGAGGCCATGATGATCGTGCCAGTACACTACAGCCTGGGTGACAGAGTGAGACCCTGACTCAAAAAAAAAAAGGAATTTTCTACTCCAAATTCTCACCCAAGAGTCAAATTAAAATCTCTCCACATTACTTGAAGCAATCCTAAGTAGTAAAGTAAGCATTTAAGGAGGCACATTAAATCCAATGACATCTGAATGTCAATGTACTTGTTCTGAGAGTCAAGAATCCTGAGATCTTTTGCCATTACCCCACAGACTCAATTTCATTTTCGTTAGGCATTGTCCCACCTCCCTTGTACCTTACAAGGACTCCTACTGAGAGAATAAATTGAATTATCATTTTCATTTAATATCTTGAACACTTTTGCAAATCAAGTGAAATTACCACAAGATTGGGTCTTTTAAAAATATTTAAATGGGGGAAAGGATTTAATGTTCTTGTCTAGGTAGCAACATTTGATTTTCTCTAAGTTTAGAAAATAGTTTCTGTAGTTCTCTATCTGTTGAACAGTCACACATAAGACAGGTGGTAGATCTGGGGAACGATTGAAGCAAATTGTCCCAGAAAGACTTTGCCAAGGAAAGTGAGGGTATTCTCTTCACCCAGAAAGCTAGAGAAGGGTACAGTGGCCTCTGCAGAAATAGACCTTGGGCAGAGCGGCTTTCAGAAATGAGATGGGACAAGCAAAGGAAACCAAGTACCAGGGTCTCACTGATGAATCCTGGCAAGGCAGAGCAGTTGCTGACAACAACAGGCTCAAATGGAAGTTAATAAAACACAGAATATACATCGCCCATTTACATTGATTGCACATTAAACCTCTTTGCATACAGAAGATAATGACAGATGCAAAAAACAGAATGCTGAACGGTGCAGGCCTGTCAGTGGAGAATGGGCGAGGTGCCAGCTCCCCAGATTAAACCAGGCAGCTCTGTGCAGGGCCAGCGGGACCCGGGAGGGAGAGGATGCAGGGCCTCTAGGGCCACTCTGAAATTGGCATTTTCCTCAACCAGGAAATTTAATCTACCATGATAAATCTATGGGTGCAGTGGAGAGTGAGGCAGCCCCCAGGAGTGGAGCACAAGTTACTTAGTCTTAAAATAAACTTGAGATGGTCCATGTAGCTTGATTTGGCATTTTATGGGCCATCCGCTGCAAAATTTTCAACTTGAGTTAGGTTCTCTATTCAATGAAAAGTTCCTTGAAATCCAAAAAGGGGTCTGGTAGTTGGGAGCAGCAGATGGGAGTCCACCCTAAGAGGGTTTATGTTTTGAAACAGCACAACCTGAAGAGCCTGTTATTAAGATTTGTCACATACATCCTTTGTGACACCTCTCAGTGTCCACCTAGGAAGTGCTGTTGACTGAGTGATTTACTGACAGCTCAAAAGCCCTTTTTCAGGCAAACTCTCTTACTGAAGTCCCAACACCACCTATTCTGAAGAAGCACTGATTTTCACAGAGGAACAACACATTCCAGATGTATTTGTGATTTGGGGCAGTTTGGAAGTGTAGATGCCATGGAGCCACTGTGAGTTCTTCCCTTAATCTCCAAGTCTAAGCCCCCCATGGGGCTATTCAAAGTGCAGTAGCTGTCACAGAAACTTTGAAGCCAGGACAAGGGGGAGAAATACAAATAGCCTCGGGCAGACCTCTCAGCTCTCTCTCTCTCTCTCTCTCTCTCTCTCTCTCTCTCTCTCTCTCTCTCTCTCTCTCTCTCTCTCTCTCTCTCTCCAGCCTGACTGGGAAAGAAAAGAACATCTATGCAGGTATTCACATGGCGAGCCCTGTTAGCTCAATTCTGCTCACTCAGAACCCCAGGGGTTCCACTTTCCTGCCCAGCTGTCATCTCCCCGGGGCAATGCCTGCTGGAATCACATTGCCAGTCTCAGACATTCGTCCTAGATCGCTTGCAAGATTCTGCACAGCTGGGAGCAGAGCTGCAGCCTTCTTGGCACAGCTGAAGAGAACAAAAGCTTCCAGGGGCTGGAAGATAATGAGCTCCCCATCCCTCCCACCCCCAACCTCACCAGCCCCACCCTCCTTCCCTCTGACAAGTGGAAAATCTCCCAAGAGCTTCTCTCCCCACCGGGCCTTTATTTATTTATTTCCTTACGGGTGATAGCATTGCTTCCTTTGCTTTTCAGAAGCGAAAATGCTTTGGCAGCCAAGAATGAAAGTGTTTGTCTTAATTCTGCCCTCTCGGCATGCGCCCTTGCAGAAAATGGCTTGCCGTTTCCTCCACCGCCGTTGTGGTGGTGGAGATAAACAGCCCATCAGTGCCAAGCTGAAAAGAAATATAGAAAAGGGGATGGGAGTAGTTTAATTACTTTGAATGGCTTTTTGTGTTCTGTGTGATTGCTTCCTATGATACAGTAGTTTCTCATTCTCCATGCAAGCCCCGTGTTTCTATTCATAAGAATAAGATTGAAGCAGGAAATTGGCTTTCAAGAGTGAGAGAGAGAAAGAGGGGACTGAGAGGTTGGCTGTTTGAGTTAGAGGAAAGCGAGTGGTGGAGAGTTCCCACACGGCTAACCTGAACCAGGAGTTGAGCCAGTTCAGGAAGATTTGTGACCACTTCCTTACCAGGCCCTGGGGAATGGGGATGACTCCGCAGGGAAAGTGACCTACTGAGGCAAAGATGCAGGGTCACAGAGCCTAATTAGGAGAGCGGCCAGAAAAGGGTTGAAGAAGGTCCCCAAGCAAAGCCAGGATCATTCTGGGGCTGCGCCCTTTCTACTTGAAAAGCTAGGAGAAAGGGCTAGAATATGGGGAGGGGGGGTGTCTGCAATTCCTTTTCAAGTCATCTATCTTAGGATAGATTATAGGCTCTAGGCTCTAGACTGAAACTCAGGAGAACTAGGTTCCTTCCCTCCATGCTGTCTATCCTTACATACTTTCTGTGTCTATAAACTGAAAACGTGAGGCTCCAAATCATGTTAAAGTCACTTTTACATGTGGCATAACTATATGTTCAAAAGAGATACTACCAGTCCATCAGTAACCTACTAAGAATCAAGGGTTCTTATTATATGCAATCAGTATGACCTGGAGTCCAATTCACATATTTTTTTCCATATAAATTAGATTGCCTCATATTCTAAAAATAACTTGAATACGCTAAAAAAATTTGCTGTTAGAGGAAGTCTTGTGATAAATCCTTTTGGAATGCAAATAATATATGTGTCTGTAAATTCTAGTGTTTTGTGTTGGGTTTTCTTAAACTAGAATAAATCTGTGCTAGAGAGATTTGAGTTAAGGCTGAGATTTATAAGTCCATCCAGAAAATTGAGTGTCCATTGTGGGCAGAGCTTTTCTAGACAACAGTGTGAAAGGAATTAATGGCATCTCTACCCATGAGTTTACAAAAGAAGAGGAGTAGGGCCATCTGGCCTTGGAGGCTTTGCACAGAGCAGGCAGGTCAAGCAGCTACATGAGCAAGCCCATAGACACATTTTGCAATCTGCAAAGTAATATACAAATGATAACATCTACCATTGTTGTTGCAAGAAGCTTATAAATGTGGATACAAGAAGTTTGGGGAATAAATTCTTTTAGGCTCAAATGCTTCAGTCGAAAAGAACAGGACACCAAGCCCTGAAATAACATCTTAGATACTCTAAATACAAAAAGAGTAAATGTTTGCTTCAAATTCAAAATTACAAACAGCCCAGGCAAATGAGAAACACACATAAGTCCTGCTAAAATCAGTGGAGAATTGGAGAGGTTTGCCAGGAGAAAGTTTTCTGGGACAGTAGAACCCAGGAAAAATTGCTCTTTGGTTCAAGAAAGAAAAAAAAGTTGGCTTTGTACCCTTCCCCTGCCTTGGGGAGGTGAATCTCCTCTTTCTCTCGCCCTCATTTACTTTCTAAATAAACTATATTTCCCAATCTAAAAAAATTTTTTAAAGTGGCTGAGAGGGTATTACAGGAAGCAGACAAACTATAAACAAAATGAGGAAGAGGTAAACCAGAAACCGGGAAAGAGATGTAATAAGCAATAAGCAACAGGCTGCAAGGTGGCACCAGGATAAGTCAGCCCTCCTTAGTAGTTCTTTCCCTCTTTCTGTTCTCTGTATGTTCTTCTCTTGACAGCTCTTGCCTTTAGAAACCCTGGCCTATAGCCTCATACTGTTCCTGGCTGAACCTTCTGTCTATCGCTTCGATGATCATTTTCAACCTGCATACATTCCTCTGGAAAAGGGGACGTCATCAAAATGAGGGACGTGTCGCCTCTACTCAAAAGGTAGTTTCAGAGTCAGAGCAGCTGTAGCACAGAGTGACACCCAAAAGCAATGGACAGTAGAAAAGATCCCTTTACCCCAAATCATATTCCCCCTAGGCTGATTATTTCTGAAGCACACAGTATTCACTCACTATATAATTATAATAAGAAAAGAGCCGGGCTCAGTGGCTCAGCCTGTAATCCCGCGCCTTTGGGAGGCTGAGGTGAGTGGATTGCCTGAGCCCACGAGTTCGAGACCTGCCTGGGCAGCGAGACCTCATCTCTACAATAAATCAAAAAATCAGCCAGGCGTGGTAGCACATGCCTGTAATTCCGGCTACTTGGAAGGCTGAGGCGGAAGGATCACCGGAGCCCAGCAGGTCGAGGCTGCGGTGGCCGGGAGTGGCCACTGCACTCCAGTCTGGGCGACAGAGTAAGACTCCAACTCAAAAAAAAAAAAAAAAAAGAAAAGAAAAGAGAGAGGGGGACAAAAGCAGTTTATAAAAATGAGATCCTGAGTATCTCCACTAGGAGTGGTGTATCTAATTAGAGTGTTATCCTCAAGGATAACAAGGCCACAATAGTGGCACAAGACTGGCAAGTCTTGATGAAGGGCCACGTGGTAGATTGATGGAGTTGGAGAGAGGAATAAGCAGCAGAAAAGTACAGCTCATAAGTCGGTTTGGGCATGGTGAGCCCTGGGTAGACAGGAAGTAGTACCAAGATCTTGGGTGCCTGGAAAGCATGACCAGAAACACCTTCATCAGAATGAGAGACATGACAGGGAATGAGGGAGCACTGAAGACAGGAAGAGTCTTCTTCACAATTTAACCCTTGATACTTTTTGACCATAGAAAATGTTGGCCACATATCGATAAGAAGAAAACATTAGTTATCAATTTGGCCTTATGCAAGTCCTTGGAAAAAATATCCGTTGGAGAGTCCAGTTCTAATCCAGGCCTCTCTTTAATGAGTAGTGTGGCTTTGGAAAACTAACCTTACTTCTTGGAGCCTGACTTTCTTCACACCATAATAAGAGAGATCTCTAATATTCTCTGATTCCATAATTACTTTCCTCTCTACTTTAGATCATTCTAGACTAGTTTGGCCTAGTCTAGATGAAGAAACTAAACTTAAGAGCAATGGCCTAAATAAATAAATAACCCAAAGAATGATCTGGTGGGATACTCTGAAGAGATTGTTACACAAACCAACTGGAAGTTTGAGGTCTCGAGGTATTCAGTTTCCTGAAAATGCGAAGACTAAATTGGTATATTGTCTTAAACTATAAAATTTTGAATAACTTGAGTAAGGTGGAAGCAGATTTATTCACCAAATCTCAAAGATATAAAGGTACATACACTTTGAAACTTTATTGGGAAGTTGTTCACCCAAAGGATAACACTCATGCTCTTGCCAAAAGCATTGCACCTAGAGGTGATACAGTGAGGGAATACATGTATGAATGCCTGGGAAAGTTTTATGAATGACCAAGTTATTACAGAGTCAAACACTACGAAGTACTGGAAATGTTTAAGGTTGACATCTCAGAAAACAAAACAACTGTCCCTCTTCCTTCAGGGACTTTTAAGTCATATTAGAAAAATCAGCTCAATGTTCTACTGTGGAAAGTACAGTAAATCTTTGTTTTATTAAAATGAAAGAACTATACTAAGGAAAAAGATTCTCTGGATTAAGAACTACCAATGATAGCATAAGGCCATGATGCAAGGTACTTGGTCTGTCTGAGCTATAGTCTGGGTTTGTCCCCACCAAAACTGAAGATGAAATTTTATCTCTAATATGGTGGTGTTCAGAGGTGGGGCCTGGTAGGTCATGGAGGAAGATCCCTCATGAATAACTTGATACTTGTCTCAAGGTTGTAAGTGAGTTCTCACTCTCTCTCAAGACTAGATTAGTTTCCGCAGGAATGTTCCCTTAAGAATAGGTTACTGCAGGTTTGCGATCCACCTGGGCAACTTGGTGAAACCTCATCTCTACAATAAATCAAAAAGATTAGCCGGGTGTGGTAGCACGCGCCTGTAGTTCCAGCTACTTGGAAGGCTAAGGTGGAAGAATCGGAGCCCAGCAGGTCGGCCACTGCACTCCAGTCTGGGTGACAGAGTGAGACTCCAACTCAAAAAAAAAAGAATAGGTTGCTGTAATGCCAGAACACCTCTCAGGTTTTTCCTCTTTACACATGTCTGCCTCACCTTTGACTTTGACCGTCTTCACCATGTTATGATGCAGCATGAAAAGCCCTCATCAAAAGCCCAGCAGATGCGAACACCATGATTCTTGTATTTCCCAGCCTCTTTTGAATCATGAGCTAAGTAAACCTCTTTTTTTTATAAATTATCCAGCCTCAGGAATTCTTTTTTAACAACACTAAATGGACTTGGACCAGCAATGTCTTCATGTACTTTGCTCATATCTTTGAGAGAGAATTGTCATGTGATTAATTCTAACTTGGATAATATCAATTCAGGTAATATTAGGTGTTGGGTCTAAAAATAGACTTGAAGAGGAAAAATTATTAGTCCAAATTATTAAAAATATTAGTTCAAATCATTCTGTATTTTACTTGTGGATGTAAGCTTTGTGAACTACTTTCTATAGTTAATGAATTGGAGGTCATCAAATCTTTGGTGCCACTGCATCTTTACCTACACAACCAATCACACATAGTACTTTAACTCAGTCCTCCAGGGCTGGAAAACAACTCAACCCTCAGTTTCTGAGATGTCTGGTACAGTCTCATTCTAGGTCTCTGTACAAATATGTGCTCTTAGGTTGAAACATGTTAATGGGCATTCTGCCTAGGTAAGGATTTTAGAAATGGGCCCTGAGTGCATTTACTTTTCTCCCTGCATTTGTAATCAGCCTGTCATTTCATTATCTGCATTCTGTGTTGGCTGTTTGGGATCATTAGGCAAAACCTAGCTATCGCTGCATATTACTCAGTACGTTTGCTCTAATAAGCTTTCGTAAATAAAACCCGAAGAGATGAAAAAGGCCAGTGTCTGATTACATGCAACCAATTTGGTCTCATTAGGTTCTTATAAGGAGAAAAAGTAAATATAATCTTTATAAATCATACAGCAATAACGGAGATGCCTGGAAAAATTCATTAGTTAAGATAATAAGAGTGAAGACCATTTAAACGTGCATAACAGTTTGGTTTATGAAGCTGTTAAGTACTATTTCATCCATTATAAACTTCTACAAAACTCACAGATAAAGATGTAATCAGGCAGAGAAAATCATATATTCTTACATGATTCCCTAAGGTTTGGGCTTAATAAATTGCTAATAAAACAATGATTAAAAACTAATGCTTGTCTTGACTCTTTCATTCAAAGAATCCTGAGTGACACATAAAACATAAATTTATTTTCCCTAGATGACTAAGACATGGAAAAAGTTTATTCAACTTATGGCGAACATCACTGAGGCTCATATGGATAAAATGATAAAGCTAAAGATATTACAGCAAAACTGACAAACAGAGAATATGCCCTAAGGTTGTTGCTTCTCAAGTCAATGTAAAGTCAGAATTTTCATTAAAAATAAACAAACAAAAAAGACTGGGTACCCTTTTTTTATTGCTTTGCTTTAAGCATAATATCTTGATTTGATTTTGGGGTGGCAAATGGGGCAAATGTTCATCTCTTGGACTTGAATATTGCTTCTTAACTGAAGTATTTGTTCAGGGATTTTTTTTTTAAAAAAGACTACCTCAAGATAGCAGAACTTGGAGTTAGACAACCTGGTTTTAGAAACTGGCTCTGTCCCTCCTCCTGTGATCTTAAGCAAGATACTGAAAGGACCCGGTGCCCTCCTATGTGAAATGGGAATGCTGGGAGAAAGAAATGAGATAATTACTACTGGGGGTGAGGGAGCTCTACCAAATGCTAAATTGCTATCCAAAGGTTGGCTATACTTCTTGTAAGTTTCACTTCTAAGAAGTTTTGAGAATTAACTCCCATCCTCTGAACCGCCTATCATTTTTTTTTTCTATAGAGTCTCTTTAATATTGTCTATAAGGCTTTACCCCATACAATGTCCCATCTCTGCACTGGGGAAACTGAGGCAATCCTAAGGAGTGAGCTCATCTTCCACCACCTCAACCTCACTACTTCTAATTAGATGTCAGAATGTAAATCTCACACTTGGTCAAAACACAGAAGGAAACCAGTTTTCTAGACTGCCAGAAAGAATAGAATGGGAGAAGCAACAATTTGTTTTCCTCCCACTCCCCCATTTAGTCAGGTTGCCCTCTCCCCACGTGGCTCCCCTCTGGGCTTATTTCCAACACTAACCAGTGCCTCCTCGTGTTCAGGCACAGACTCTGCCCAGCCCTTTTTCCAATATCACCCATCACTGTGTGAATGTCAGTAGCAGCAAGGAAGGGAAAAATCTGGAAGGTGAGGGGAGGGAAATGGGGAGAGGCAAGCGCTGTCTCAGGCAGTTAAGCTTTCAAATGAATCATTCCCAAAGCTTAATATGCATATTCGCAGGAAAGGGACTAAGAGAACTACTGATTTTAAACAAACCCTATATGGTTAAACAACATATAATGTCCACTGGGTGACATGGTAGAGTGTGCCGTGAATGTTCGCAGGTGTGTGTTGTGGGGAGAGGGAGTGTATTTTCTTTTTTCTTCTTTTTTTTTCTTTCTTCCTCCATTTTAAATAGCGGTGATGTAGCTAGCCAACCAAAGTACAGCGCTTCTCACAATAGATACAACAGTGCCACCTAGAGGCCAAGAAGGGATTGTCCTTTAAGCCAGCCAGAGGCCAGCACTGAAACTAACTGCCCTTATGAAGCTTCCCCAGCCGGAGTTGGATGGCTGTTTCACGGAGCGGACGCCGACCACACCTGCAAGAACTGCTCGCAAAGCCCGAGGATATATGGATTGTCTGCTAACGTTAGTCAGCCCACTGCAGCTCTTCTTGAGCAGAGTCCCAAAACATAAAAGAAGAAAGGACCTTCTGGATGATAGCCCCCAAACATCCCCCTCCCTAATCAAAATGTAAATTTTCTTGGGTTTTTCCTTCCTGTGTCCTACTCTTTGCATGTTAAGATAATTCATGCAAATTTTATGCATTTTGCTCAGAGGCATCTAATTAGACAGATTAGCTCATCGACTCAGTAACCTTCTATTTTATTCTTCTGAAAAGAAGGTTATGTCAGTTAGGAACCTCTCACTCTTAATAGGTATCAGGCACAGAGCGAGTTTGTATATGAGCAGGAGCTCAGAGGTCTCTGTGTGTGCACAGTACATACACAACTGCATTTTGTTGTGTGTATTTTTGTACGTTTGCAATTAGGGGCATTTGCATGCCTTTGCATTCAAAGTCTTGCAGTGGCGCATGAGCACCAGTGCAATCAAAGTGCATTTTTCCACAAGAAAAAGAAAAACAAGGTTTTGCTCACAGAGGTTCAAGAAGTAGAAGCATCTGATTGGCATAAGAGCTGAACAAAGGAAATGAAAGAGAAAAGACATATATACATTTCCTCCTTTGTTCTGAAAATGGATTTCAATTCTTGTTGGCATGCCGCCAGTCTGCATTTCAGAAAAAAAGAAAACTCACTTATAAGGGAAAGATAAACCAGAGACGTGATGCTAACAAGCTCTCAAATTGTCAAAAGCATTGTGGGTTGCCATGGAAAGAGATCTTTTAAACTGTGAGGGTCATTATTCCCTGCCTCTAAAAATCCACCAGGTGTGCCAGCCTAAGATCTAATTAGACAAACAAGATTCCTCAGAGCAGTATCTGGGGTGACTTCCTGACACTTTTTCTCCCTTGAAGAGTCTTCCAATTCCCAAGAGCCTCCCAGATGTGTGTTTAAGTCAACCACTGTATAAAGCTCCCTGAAACAATACCCCCGCTCTCCCAGCATGCAGCAGTCAGTGAAGCTTTTAGGTCAGAGGACACAAACTCAAATACCTGCCTGTGTCATTTGAGCCCAGTTAGGATAGTCGCAAGGTGAAGAGCTCTTGCCTGCCTAGAAAGAGCAGCCATTACTCGGTTCCAGTCAGTTGCTGCCTTGAGGAAATGCAGGCCCACTGTTGTCAGATTTTTTTCAAGAGCAGCCAAAAATCCAAATGCGTATGTGGAATCTGATTTTTAAATGTTGGCTGTAACTCAGAAAAATTGAAAACCTTGTTTGAGGCCAAACAAGTCTTGGCCAGAGGCCTAATTTGACCTGGAAAATACCAGGGCAGCCTCTGATCTGGGTCATTCACAGCCCTTGATATTCAAACCGTGCCCAACCTTCTACCTCTTCTGCTTATTTAGGAAAGAAACTTTCACACTTTCATGCCTTTGTTTATCCTGTTTCACCTGTCTGAGTTGCTCTTTCCTTCGGTCTCTGCCTGTCAAAATCCAATATCAAGGGCCAACTCAAATGTCAATTTATTTGTGAAGTCTGCCAGAATCACTGCAGTCAAAATTAATCACTCCAGTAACACTTGGCTTTTATCTCTATTCTTGCATTTAGCAGTCTGCCTCCTAGTAGGGGTAAGCAGTGTTTCTGTTGAGCTCTTGAGAACTAGTAGCATATCAAATACACCTCCTCCTCTTTCTCCCTCTCTCTCTCCCTCTTTCCCTCCCTCCCTCTCCCTTTCTCCTCTTTTCTCTCCCCCTCCTTTCCTCTCTCCCTCCCCCTTTCTTGCCCCCCCATCTCTTTCTGCCCAGTGCCCAGTGCCCAGCACAGAGCCTATGTTGATAGTTGGATTTGCATTTACACTGGGCAAGATATTAAATGGGATACAATGCATGTAGGGCATGGGCTAAACAACTCAGGGCACCTGAAAACAATTAATTCAATCTTGCCTTGTACAAAACATGTCAGATAGCAATACAACACTATACTTCCAAAATTTAGTCTACACAATGATTATTAAATCAACAGGTATTTGATTAAGGTGCATCTCTCTGCCAGACCCTAGGGATAGCACAAGTAAAACAAGATTGTTATTATTGTGATGCCATATCTTGACTTCCTAGAGAGCAGAGTTTCTTTTTTCCCCCACTTTTCATCCTATGCACCCATCACAAATTCTGACACAGAGAAGAACTTCAATATTTGTGGAGTTGAGTAATCATCATCAAAACAAGTCTATAATGACCACCTACTCTGTGCAAAGAACGGCGCACTCCGTGGTGGTTAGAGTGCAGTGTTCTCAGAGAGCTACAGTCTAGTTGGACGCAAAATGTATTTATTCAAAAAAAAAAAATAGTTGCACCATCAAGGCACGGTAAACGCAGAAAGTATCATGGAGTTCCAGTCAAGTGACATATCCCTTGCTCAGTGCTAGGGATTCAAAGAGAAAAAGAAGGGCAGGTGTGGAGGCTCATGCCTGTAATTCCAGCGCTTTAGGGGGCTGAGAGAGGAGAATCACTTGAGCCCAGGAGTTCAAGGCTGGCCTGAGCAACATAGTGAGACCTAGTCTCTATTAAAAGAAAAAGTTAAATTAAAATTTAATAAAAAGAGAACAAAAAGCAGTGGCCACTTCCATGGAGACTTAATATGTGTTATGGGAGTTTGAAATGGAAAGATCATTGTGGGCTGAGTAGTCAGAAAAAGTGAGATATGAAATTACATGAAGCAGGAACCTAGTGAGTGCTAGAAGTGTTTTAATATTAGGATGATTTTCCCAGTGTCAAAATGGGAAGATAGTATTAAATAAATTGAAATTTTGCTTAAGAGAAAGTATTCCAAAGTGATACTTCTCCTCGATAACTTTTCTGAGACCTAGAAATTTCTAGACCTCAACCTTGGGATCATACCCAGTAAAGAACCACATGGAAGCTCTCATGAATTAGAGAGTCAGAGGGTGGTGAGGTCTGAGAGAAGGAGAACTCTCCCTGGATAGGTACCCTGGAGCTGCCCAACTCCTACCTGGGGACATAGATGCTCTCAGGAGTGAGACAGACCCTCTGCTCCACTCTGGCATCCCCATTCTCGTGGCCTTCTTGTCTTTCAAGCAGTGTTTCCTATAGGGTGAAGCTGCTCTACCATGGGTCAAAAGAGGATAACAGCCATGACCTCTCCTCACCCTTTCCTTTGCCCAAACTGAATTTGGTCAACTGGGCAGGGAAAGCGTTAACAAGGAAGAAGAATGGTCCTGGTTTTAGGATAAGCTTTTCCCTTCCAAGTGGGAAAGTTGGTGTCATGGAATCTGTTGTGACTCACTAGGCCACCAAGTAGAACAATCCTCCCATAATATTTGACTGTCTGTAGTTTACAATTGCCCCATAAAATGGAGAAAATCTGGAAATGGAAATTAAAAAGAAAGGGAAGGGAGGAAAAGATGGGGAGAGGAAGAGATCAATATGACAGGGAATTAAAATAAGAAGGATTTGTTGAGAGAATCTGAGGTGGGCCTGACTTAAGATCAGGGCTTGTTGGAGATAAGCATAGGAAAATGAGGAAAAAAGGGGGAAAGATTAATCGAATTAAATCCCTGCTTCTCAAGCCCATGCTCTGCCAATAATTTATTCTTTTAAAAAAAAAAGGCAGAAGGATCAGGAGATGGAAGAAAACTAATCAACACTAAAGTGGAGGTGTCAACCTGAACCGATTTCACACTGAAACAAAGAATTTATATGATTAGCTGCAATTACGTGGAGATGTATAAACATCTTGGGCAAAAAGATACCAAGCAAAACTCTAGCACTTAATGGTTCCTTATGTGTAGTTTAGTCTTTTGATATCTATTTTGCATTCTGCCAGCAAAATTTTTGTCATATCTGATGTGTTTTGCCAAGTCCTTTATTTGGGATGCTTCCTGATTTAAATATTTTTAGCTGCAGTGGTTTTTTAATCATGAGGGTATTGTTTCAAAAGCAATTATTTTATGTGCATCCAAAAGCAAAATTGAAGACCAATTCAAATTCATCTGAGATCATCCTATAAGCGAGGCACACTGTGGAAAAAGACAGAAAGCAGACCTTGAGGACTATTATAGGAAGGGGTCTCAAATTTCTATGATAAAAACATGGTTGGGGGATGACCTTTGCTGATGTCTCCCCATGTTGTGGATTATAGATGGCAAACTGCAGCTTTATCTGTGATCATCAGAAAATCAAGCCCATTGACTCTACCCACCCTGAAATCTAGCCTCTTTTCAATCAGTCAGCTGAATGGCCTACAATTTGACTAAGAGAAACGCGAATGGATGACTTTCTAGAAAGAAATATAATGTCTGGCCATGTCATTGTTTCTGTGAGGAAGCAGTACCACCCCTGGTCTGGGGCTTAGTGGCTCAGAATTGTCACCTGGAAGGAAAAAGAACTGAAACTTCTAGTCTGATATAATTGAGAGCCATCCCTTGGTGGGCATCTTCCTCTAAAGCTCACTCTGCAAGGGCAGGAAAAGAGGCAAATCCATCTGTTCATGGAGTTAGCTGCTAGTAGATTCCTGCTGTCCCCAAGTTCTAAAGTTCTTTGCCCCTCAAAAAGTATAGAGAAGACAGGGTCAAATTATTTGTGGCAAGGCAGACTCGAACACAACTGTCAAGGTGTGGAGAAAGAGCCCCTACAACCTTGGCTCTAGGGACCCCTTGGTTTTTCAAATCCACATACAGGCATAGGGTGGCTTCTTTCACAAAGTGCTTCATTCCTCATATATTTAAGTTGATGCAATAAAGGCATTGTTCAGAGCGGAAATGTGTAGTACAACCAACGCAGTCCTTTTTTACAGCAAACCAATTACGGGCCCAAAGAACAATGCGAAGTCTCTTTTTCAATTGTTCGTAGGAGTGTGTTCATTCCAAGCCATTACCGCATGTGTCTGTCAGAAGGAATCTCTGCATCAGGCTGTAATGAGGCACATTAGCTTTCTTTCCGCAACAGAGTATCGCAAGGCCTGGCTCTATGACAGCTAAGAGACTTTGGTTCAGGGAGCAGCTATCTCTCTTTCTAGAAAATCCAACCAGGCTACAGTTATCAGGGCAGATCTTAAAACCACAGGTAAAGAAGGAGAAAGTGAGTCAACCAAGGAAAATTTCTCCAGAGAGATGTAGTCAGAGCTGCTGCCTGCAGCAGAGGGAGGGAAGTCCCTGAGGGACACTGATGGTTGCCTCCAGGAGAGCGAGCAGTACCCGGGGTTGGGAGAGGGTGTGGAGCAGAGAAGGGGGAGGTCCAACCCAGCACATCTCTCTCCAGCATTTATTGTCTCTCTGCCTCACAGTCTCCCAGCAAGCCTCTTCCTAATAAAAGACAGTATTTGCACTTTGGTATTCCAGCACGGTGCCAGATGCCTTCCATCTGCCCCTCCAGATCCACACATTCTCTTTCTCCTCCATGTAGTCTTCCTGGGAGCCTGACCTGGGTAGTTTCATCCATTTCCCAAAGAAGACAGCTCCCTGGATAAGCTCTGCTAATAGGGACAGAAAAGTGGAACCAGGCAGAAGATCAGAAGAGGTGGGACAGTGGTGGTACTTATTGTCCTGGCCCTTCCCCTCTGGGGTGACTTTAGACTAGCTGAGCCGGGCTCGGTGGCTCAGCCTGTAATCCTGCGCCTTTCGGAGGCTGAGGTGAGTGGATTGCCTGAGCCCGCGGGTTCGAGACCCACCTGGGCAGGCGAGACCTCATCTCTACAATAAATCAAAAAATTAGCAGGGCGTGGCAGCGCGCGCCGGTAATTCCGGCTACTCAGAAGGCTGAGGCGGAAGGATCGCCGGAGTCCAGCAGGTCGAGGCTGCGGTGGCCGGGAGCGGCCACTGCACTCCAGTCTGGGCGACAGAGTGACACTCCAACTCAAAAAAAATAATAAAAATAATAATAATAAAAAATAGACTAGCTGAGCTTCCCACCTAGCGCTCTGCTCCCTAAGAGGTAACCTCCTCTACACAGGGCTTACTGACTATAGGGACATTCTTTCCCCTAGTCCTAAGGATCCGAGGATAATGTCTCCTTCTTTCCCCTCACCACCACTGCATCTGGTTACTGCTCTAATACTTGTAAATGAAACATCCTATTTAGAGTACTTCATCTGTTTCCTGTTGGGACCCTAACTGAACTCCCTTTTCCTCCTTCCACCTTCTTACAGATGAGAAAACAGCTTCAGAGAGTGTAAATTGTTCATTTTCTTTAGATTTACAGCTAACAAGTAGCAAAACCAGGATTAGAACCCAAGCAGCCTTTTTCCAGAAACTTCTCTTATAGACCCTGAACTATGCTGCCTCACTGACACACTAGGCTAGAATTGCAATTTTACTACTCTCTGTCCATCAAAAGTCTACCCATCCCATGCAGTTGATGTAGAGCTGCCCTCCTCTGTGACCTTGTCTTTGATCCTTCCAGCTCCATGATCATCTCATTCCCATCAAGTGTAGTATGTGTGCCACCCCAGTACCCATATCAAAGCTGTGTCATCCTGTCCTTTAATTATCCAGTGTGGATTCTTGTTTCTTCAATGCATGGTAAACTCCCTGGAGGACAGAAATGTCATCTTTCCTTGTCCCCATTGTTCTTAGCCAGTAGAAAATACATTATCCTATATTCGTCAGCGGAATAATTGATTGAGAAGCAATGTCTTTGTTGTACTGTCTATCAAAAACGTATCTCATGCCTGTTATCTCAGTACTTTGGGAGGCCAAGGTGAGAGGATTGCCTGAGCCCAGGAGTTTGAGACCGGCCTGGGCAATGTAGCAAGATCTCATCTCTACAAAAAATTCTTTTAAAAATTTAGCCAGGCATCTCAGGAGGCTGAGGCAGAAGGATCGCCTGAGCCCAGGAGGTCAAGACTGCAGTGAGCCCTACCTAGGCAACAGAGTGAGACCTCAAATCAAAAAAAAGTAATTGCCTCAGGAATTCATGGATTGTTCTTAGATTTCAATATAATTTAAAAATAAGCAGTGGGAAATAAAGGTGATGAGCTCTTAACAGGTAACAGTCACCTAGAAACAGTGACAGGCAGTCTTTTGTATTTGCAGGTTCCACATCTGCAGATAGAAAAATATTTGAAAAAGAAGAATAAGTAAAAATATCAATGAAAAAATACAAGTTTAAAAATACAAGATAACAACTATTTACATAGCGTTTAAGTTATACTGATATTACAAGTAATCTCGAGATGATTAAAGTATATGGTGGGATGTGCGTAGGTGATATGCAGATACTACAGCATTGCATATCAGAGACTTGAACATCTGTGGATTTTGGTATCAACGGGGGTCCTGGAATCAATCGCCTGAGGATATCATCGAGAGAGGACTGTATTTATCATCTCTGAATTGCCTACAGGGAAGCTATAATAAAAGCCGATATTGAACACAACTGCATTATTTGCATATGTTTCTTGAGGTTTGTGTAAATTTTTTTACCTTCTTTAAGCTTAACTAGGAGAAATGCAGAGTTTCATAGTGATTGCTATAGACATTAAAAACCAGGCTTATGATTTAGTGAAAAATGCTGTTGTGATATCCTAGCCCTGTGCTCTTAATAAGAAGGATAGAACTGTTAGCTATGTACTTTCCCCCTCTGGAGTATCTTCAAAAAAATTAGAGACAATTACATAGCATTTTCTTTCTCTGCAAAGCTTGCTCAAGATTCCTGCGAAAGTCTCATAGTGTGTTAGCTGCTGCTAAAGAACTTGTATAGCTCAGCGGCTATAATAGAAGTTTCTGGAGGTAGGCTGCTTGGGGTCAAATCCTGAGTCTTCTACTTGTCAACTTTATGTCTTGAGAAATGGCAATTTAACCTATCTGGGGCTCGGTTTTTTCATCTCTAAAGCAGGGATAATAATAGTACTCATTCGCCTCATGTTGTGAGGATTACATGAAGTAATAATATACATGAACACCTAGAACAAGGATTGATGTAAATGATGTTCAATACGTATTAGATGTTGCTACTGATTTTCATGTCCTTTCAAAACTCTTATCACCTGGATTTTTAACACTTGGAAGTTTCCAGAAAAGACAAAGTAATTCTCTCTCGTGTTTATTCATAAAAACTCTCCCTTAAGGAGTTAAAAAACAAAACAAGCAAACACTCCACAGGTCAGGCTTAGTCTCATTTTGTGAACAACATGATGGTGTAGTACTTTCTTTTTTCTTTTTTTTCTTTTTTTGAGTTGGAGTCTTACTCTGTCGCCCAGACTGGAGTGTAGTGGCATGCTCCCGGCCACTGCAGCCTCCAGGGATCCTTCCGCCTCAGCCTTCCAAGTAGCTGGAACTGCAGGCACGCACTACCACACCCAGCTAATTTTTTACTTATTGTAGAGACGAGGTCTCGCCAAGTTGCCTGTGCTGGTCTTGAACCCACAGGTTCAGACAATCCACTCGCCTCAGCCTCCCAAAGTGCTGGGATTACAGGCTGAGCCACTGAGCCTGGCCGGTGAAGTATTTTCACGTGCAGTTGTAAGAAGGACTGAGAAGGATATTTCTGGTGGATTATACTATTTTACAGTTGAGGAAACAGAGGGGTCAAAGACATGGGGAAGAGTAATTTACAAATGAATATTTACTTGGCACCCTCATTGTGCCCAGCTGTGTATTCAGGATGATGGTGGATGCAAGAAACTGTGTGCCTCCTGTCTCGGGGGTACACCAATGTAGAGCCCAAGAGTCCCAACCCCAGGTTGCTGTCACACCATGATGATGCCCAAAGACAAGAAACAGCTCTGCTTTTTAAGAATGAGCAAAAAAAATATCTTGAGAGGAAGGTGGGCTGCTTTCCTTCAAATGACTACAACAATCTTGGGGACACCTCAAATTCATTTCCCGATCCATCCACTCCTGCTCACTGTCCTATTACAGCCTGCCATCCAGCAGTTACCACGGATGTGTTGGAAGCCAGGGGACTGCAAAGAGTACCATGACAGGAGAGCAAATAAAGAGTCTTCTTTCCTTGATAGGCTTCTTCCTTCTTTATAGTCTTACCTTTTTATTACCTCTATTAAGCATGGCATGCACAGAGGGCCTGAAAAAGGAAAGAAAGAAACAATTTGAGTGTCAGTTGAACAGCAGCTCTCCCTCCCTGGAGAACTGAGCTTATTCACGCAGTTTATTACCTTCTCATGCTCCTGAACAAGGCTTAAAGCCATATAATATCTTTGGGTGGGTTAAATGAGTTGCAGCTCTCTCTAGGTCTGTCAGTCAATTCCATTTCCCCCATGAATTAAGGAAGTTAGTATCTTACTCCTCTGACAGCTGAGGGGAGTGAGTTTCTTCTTGCTCTCTGCCAGGGATTTTATGGCAGGAGGAGGGGGAGAATGTGTCCTGGTAATCCCAGTGGCACCTGACCGTAAGGGCCACAGGAAAGAGGAGGGTTCTTGCATGCACTTCCACAAGGGCACTGGCTAAACTTTTGCTGCTGGTAGAAAATCACAGCAACTCTAGTATTTTTTCCACAATCATAGCTTTGCCAATGCAAAAATGGTGATATTTCATTGGTGTGATCAAGACAGAATCCAGATTGTCATGAGCTGAAGAGCAGAAGGATAGTGAAGGAGGGAGGAGAGAAAAGAGAAACCTAGCAAGAATAAGAATATTTTTCTTTGTTTCTCGGGGGAAAAGGCCACTTAATCCCATGATGAAGAAATCTGTGGTCTTCTTTAATTTACTTGTTTGTTTGTTTGCTTCTTTGAGTCAAGATCTCACTCTGTTGCCCAGCCTGGAATGTCGTGGCAGAATTACAGCTCACTGCAGCCTACAACTCCTGGGCTAAAGGATCCTCCTGAATCAGGTCTCCCAAGTAGCTGGGACTACAGGCATGCACCACCACACCCAGCTAACTATTTATTTTATTTTTTGTAGACATGAGGTCTTGCTTTGTTGCCCAGCTGGTCGCAAACTCCTGGGTTTAAGCAATCTTCCTACTTTTGTCTTCCAAGTTCTGGAATTGCAGGCATGAGCCACCATGTTCAGCCCATCTTTAATTTATATTAAGGAAGACTTTAATTTATATTAAACAAGCCATTACTACGTATACAGTATTTGAGCAGGTTCTTGGGAGAGAAGAAGGGACACAAAGACAGAAGTGCTTCCATTTCTCCATGGTGGTATTCAAGTGGTTCCTCCTTTGGGTCTTTGCTCAGATCACATCTTCTCAATGAGGGCCACTCTCGCTACCTTTCCAATATTGCAACCACCCCCCTCCAGCCCTTCTGATGTCCTTTACCCCTATTTTATCTTATTTTTCCCATAGCTCTTATATCCTTATGACAAACTTTGTATTTACTTGCTTTGTTATGTTTACTGCTTACTGTCACTCTTCATACCCATCCCCAACCCCAGGATAGGAATCTGTGTGAGATCAATTCCCTGATGTATTTCAAGTGCCTAGAGCAGTGGCTAGCACCATCATAAACCCTCAATAAATAGTCATTGAATAAATAAATTAGTGCTCCTCCCAGAGCCCTAATACATTTTTTACTATATCTCCTGAAGAACCTGCTAGAATTATTGAGAGCTTGTAAGAAAAATAGGCATCTCTCTGATAAATGCTCTTCAGAGTGAAGGCAATAAACCACTCGAGCCCTTGAAAAGGTGTAGGTGAATGAGTAGATATATCCTTACATCTCACTGATCTCTCGGTACAACTGAATTTCCACAAATCATTGTCCCGTGGTATTCCTTCACAGATCACCCCTCAATCAATGTGCAGCTGGCTCATCCATTAGCTTGGTTCAGATGTTTCATTCTTGAACCTGATGCAATAACTTTTCTTTTTTTGTGTAAGTACACCCATGGCATGGCGCAGAAGAATTATGCTTTGAGGATACATGTTATAGAAATTTAATCAATTCTGCTGCATGTATTTCAAAGGTTTATCGTCACTTTCAACACATTACACAGTTTAATCATTAACAGATTCCCACAATCTGGCTCTTTGTGGTGCTATAAATATCTCTCTATCCCCCCAGGCACACCAACTGGGTTCTGAACAAGAGATAGGCCCCAGCCCAGCCTGAGCGCATGCATTGACTAGCACAAGCTTCGAATTTCTCCTATGCAACACTTTTCCCACAAGCAACTCTCTGAATGGATCCATTCCAGCCCAATGACAAGTTTTAGGACACCTATCCAGAAACTGTGGCAAAGAGCCAGATATTCATATTTCTGATAAAAATCTGAAAGTCCTGGATAAGAAAAACCTTGCTCAAGATGACAAAATAGATGAATGGCAGTGAGATAAGATCCTGCTTCCTGGTTGCTGCAGCATATTCTACAAATGACCCCCACAATTTAAACTGTGCCAGCCTTTGATGTTCAATTACCCATCTCTGGAGGCTCCTCCTTTGCTTTGGGAGCGAATTACTCTTGTGATTATTTACTCCAGGGAAATCAGTGGGTCTCTGATAGCTGATGACCCTTATCCACTACTCTAACTTCTTAAAAAAAAAAAAGCCTCAACAATCTTTATCCCCAATTTACTAGAAAAAACAATCATTCTCCTCCTAATAGGATTCACCATGCTTAGGTCCTGAAGGTCTTTCTATGGTTAAAAGAAAAAGGATGTGACGATAATTAAAACTAACTGTAGGCCAGGTACAGTGACTCATGCCTGTAATTCCAGCACTTTGGGAGGCTGAGATAGAAGGATCACTTGAACCTAGGGGTTTGAGGACAGCCTGGGCAACATAGGGAGACCTTATTTTACAAAAAAAAAAATCAAAAAAATTAGCTGGGCATAGTGGCACACACCTGTAGTCCCAGCTACTCAGGAGGCTGAGGTGGAAAGATGGCCTGAGACTTGGAGGTTAAGGCTGCGTTAAGCTATGATTGTGCCACTGCACTCAAGCCCGGGCAACAATGTGAGATGCAAACTCCAACTCAAAAAAAAAAAAAGAAAAGAAAAGAAAAGCTAACTGTAATGCTTTGCATTAAAAAAAGGCTCATTAAAGGCCATGTATTTCTGCTACCTGGCCCAGTAATGATAACACTACCCCATTTGGGCTTGATCTAGCTATTGGAACTATGAAATCTTATACTGGCATTTGCCAGAGCCAACAAAAATCCCTTTTCTTCACTGTTTAGTCCCTGCCTTCTCTTTTTTTACATATGCAGGTATAGCAGTTAGCTTTTGCCATGAAATAAACCACTTCAAACTTAGTGACCTAAAACAGCAACCATTTAGGTAATGACCCTAGGGTCAGCAATTTGGGCTGGTTCAGCTGGCCAGTTCTGGAATGGGTTCAGCTGATTTCAGCAGGGCTCTCATATATGTCTGAAGTCAGTGGCTTAGCTTCTTGGTGTCAGCTTGCTGCCAGTTGGAGCCTTAGGGGCACCTGACCACTTGTCTCTTATTATACCACAGTCTAGCCACATTTGGTTACATGAGGGTCCAGAGTTCCATTGCGCAAGAACCTTTCAAGTCTGTGTTTCATGTCTGTTAGTGTACACTAGCCAAAACAAATTACAAGGTCACCTCAAAAGATGAGATAGACTTACTTTTTTTTTTTTTTTTTTGAGTTGGAGTCTCACTCTGTCACCCAGACTGGAATGCAGTGGCCGCTCCCAGCCACAGCAGCCTCAACCCGCTGGGCTCTGGCGATCTCTCCGCCTCAACCTTCCAAGTAGACAGAATTACAGGCATACGCTACCATGCCTGGCTGATTTTTTGATTTATTGTAGAGATGAGATCTCACTGCCCAGGCGGGTCTCGAACCCGCATGCTCAGGCAATCCACTCACCTCAGCCTCCCAAAGGTGCGGGATTACAGGCTGAGCTACTGAGCCTGGCTAGACTTACTTTTCAAAGGGAATATCTACAAAGTCCCAATGTAAGGCATGAATTCAGAGAGGGAAAGAAATTGTGGCTTTTTTTTTTTTTTAGTTTCCATCAGGAAGGAAACAAGATGTATATCTAACATAGGGAGAAGAGTGGGGATGTTTGGTCATCACTAAATCATCTGGTCATGCTGGATCTCCTCAAGAGAACATCAGTTTAGGGCATCTGATGTATTCATTCACTTATTCAATACATATTTATTGAGCACCTACAATGTGCCAGGCACTATTCTAGATACTGGTAGTATAACAGAAACAGACAGTTCCTGCTCTTATCAAGCTTACAATTTAATGGTGGACAGACAATAAATAAGTAAATGTATGATAGATCTAACTGGTATGTACTATTTTTACAATTTAAAGGCTGGTCAGGAAGGGCCCCGCGGAGAATTTCTTGAAGGAATAGTTGAGGAAAGTGAGGGAACAATTCAGATGTGTGGCTGGAGATGAGCAACCTAGGCAGAGGAAAGAGAAAATGTGAGGCCCTGAGGCAGGATCATCTCCGTCCAGCTTTTTGGAGTAAAAGCAGAGAGGGAATAAGGGCTGGTGCGGAATGAGAGAGAGAGAGAGACAGAAGATGTGAAACAAGTGCCAAGAGGTCATGTTGTATTGGGAATTGTACTCCACGACAAGAAGTTTGGAAGTTGTGGAATTTTACTGGTGGTTCATATCAGTAATCCCAACACTTTGGGAGGCTGAGGAGGGAGAAATGTTAGAGGCCAGGAGTTCAAGACCAGCCGCAGCAACATAGTGAGACCTCATCACTGATCTCACAGAGTCTACATGTGGATTAAATGAGAAATGACATGTAAAGTGCTTTTGGCATCCTGTCTGGCATATTGTAAGAAGTGAGAGATAATGTTATTTTCATTAACATTATTTATTGCAGACAGAGGCTGGAATCCAACTGTATCTGCACAGAATACCAAGCGATGAGGAGGTGTACAGCCTGAGAATGTTGACTGGCAGGTGCAAGCAGGGTCAGAGTGAGTTTGCTTGGCAGGGGGTTTGGGAGTGAGTTTATCTTCTTGCTGTTAAGTTCATTTTAAAGTAATATAAAAGCACATTTGGTGACATGTTGGCAAATATGATCCTGACAGTCAGAACCTTCCTCTGGTTGCTCTGCAGACACCCCATACCCTGAATGGACGACAGGTGCAGAGGGAGCTTCCTCTCAATCTCTCTAGGTGAGCAGAAATGTCACCATTCATTAAAGCAAATGTCTCAAGTTCCTTTTAAGAAACAGTTCACAAAATGATCCTCCAGGATTTACCTTTGATGGTCAAATTAGACAGTTTGAAGCTTAAAAGAAAACATCAAAGGCCACCAGGGCAGAGAACCCGAGAAATAAGTCATGATGCTGAGTTCAGGGACATTTGCCTTCCTGAGGTCTCCTTTCCCATAGCTCACACTGTTGACAAGAACTCTGTAAGAAGGTACTAAGCTGTCTAGCTTTTAGTCCCACGCTGCCACCAAGATGCTCAGTGGCTGTGCTCATTTTGCTCTCTTCATCTTTAAAAGCGAAAAAGTGTCCTTGGTCAATATTTCTCAGATTGAACTTCTAGCCACTAGCTTCACAATCACCTGGGGAGATTGTTTTCAAATGCTGAATACTGGACCCACCAAGACCCCTGGAGTCCAAGATGATGGAAACCAGATACTGGTATTGGCAAGAGTCTCTTCACAGACAGGTATGAGAAGCACTAGCCTAGGAGATTTCTGAGACATGAATCTGTTGGTTCTAACGACCTATGTTACACTCTCGGGAGGAAGATACTAGCAAGATTTGTTTCTCCTTTCAGGGCATTTGCTATCTGAAAGAGTCTTCTCTAAATAAGCAATAGCAAATATACTATTCACCATAGCTAACATCAGAGGTGTCCTCAGAAGCGGCAGATCTGACTCCTTGCTCTTCTTTCCCATCCTGGCCCTCCCCCTAGGCCATGGCTCCAACCCACAAAAGCTGGGTTCTGGGTTCTGGAAGTCACTGTTTCTGCATAACTCAAGTCCAGTTCCTAATAAATGTTGATTTCCCCACCAAACAAACACACACACACACACACACACACACACACACAGCTGAGGTTTATGGAGTGGTCATCTTGTGTCAGTCCCTTACATATATTCCTTTTTCTAATTATCAAAACAATCTTGCGGGAGGGGGCACTACTTTTTCCTCATTTTAACTATGGCAACACTAAAGCATAATGTTCGGTAATTTGCCAACAATCACCCAGCTTATCAATAGCTGAACCAGGACTTGAGCCCAGGTAACACGATGCTTAGAGTGGGTACCTTTACGTTCCTCTATGTAACTTAATCTCCAGTGGTGGAAGTTTAGGCATCAGTTTTAAGGGAGAGTTTTAAAGGGTCATAAATCCCTCCCCTTCATCTATGATATAAGGAGAGTTGAATTCATGGGTCTCAACTATGCTTTCCAACTTTCAAAGTCACTTAAACGGGACAAAGTTAAATGCACCCCATTGACTATCTCAGTGGATTTGTATGAGGTGAAGGCAATCTGGGAAAAATACAGGTGCATTTTGAGTGGACATAAGGACTGGGGCCAAGGCACAGAGAACCCAAGGCAGCTGGATGATCTGCCACTCTCAAAACAGACCCACATCTGGAAGAACTGCCCTCTATAATACAGTGAAAGTCTCACAGAAAAAAACTCACATAGACAATGGAGATATAAGATTGTGCTTATGAGTTCTGATAATGCTGCCCTTTCACGTGCCTGTAGTCCCAGTTACTTAGAAGTCTGAGACAGAAGGATGGCCTGAGCTCAGGAGGTAGAGCTGCAGTGAGCCGTGATCATGCCACTACACTCCAGCCTGAGCATCAGAGTGAGATTCCGAAACAAAATAAAATGTAAATATAAATAAATTATAAAATTAAGTAAAATAATAGAGCTGCCCCAAAACAGGGAGGAGGACTACTGGGTATTCAGAGCCTCGTCAACTCCTCTCCAAATCAATTTCAACAGTCTGACCATTTCTGTTCAGAGATTCTGCTTATGAGAACTTTGGCAATTTCAGACAAGATTATCTCTAACCAAAAAAAGAAAACATACTGGCATTGGGATGTCACCCCATTACTTACCTGAAATCTATCGAATGCGTTTTTGTCTCATATAGGGGATTCAGAACAAAGCAGAGTTTATCTGCGATTGCGTAAACCAGATCTATGTGGGTAACTGGAGCATGAAAGATTGCAGCAGCGTAAACAAATGTACCCCATTGCCTAGCTCAGTGGATAGGATAAGGCAGTATAAAAAATGCTGCTTCTATGAGTCTGTCCCCAGTAATGGCTCTATTAATCACCATTATCATTATCGTTACCCTCCTCGGCATCATCATAATCAATTCAGCAACTGTTTCTCTTGGTGACGTCTCCTTATTACAACACGTATTAATTGTATCCTAGCTGATTTTCTGTTCCTACTGCTGAACAGCTGTGTGGGAGTAAATATCCCTCAGTGAAACACCAGCTCAGGCTGCCAGGACTCAGGAAATTGATCCAGATGTGAACAGTGGGATCAGAGGGCAGCTGCGGAAGAGAATACATCAGCGTCTATGCTAAATGCAGTGATCAGAGTCCAGTTTTAGAGATTCTGAGACATCCTTTCACATACAATGAGACATCAAAGAGTTAACAGCTTGAGTTTTGCTTTTTGTTGGTTTCATCTAGGTCAGAAACATTCATCCTAAGGAACTTTTGTCTGACTCTAAAAAAAATTTTTTTTTTTTAATGCAACCACCTCCAAAAGAATAACCACATGGATTCCCTAAACATCTGATTAAAAACTATAACTATCCCAAATTTCTATTGTAGTTATTGGGGAACAAAGCTGTCTCAGCACTTTCTTTTTTTTTTTAAGAACATTTCAAAGCACTTTAATTTGTGACTTCCACAAATTAAAGCTCTTGTACTTTTTTCCCTGAACAGACCAAGGCAATTACATTCCCAAGCAACAGCTATTTCTGTCCCTCCCTTTGGAGTCTCCAACTGGCTGGCTAAAGTGCCAGAAGACCTGTTGATTTGTATCTCTTTTGTTGCTTTTATCAGTTTCACTGCCTCTGGGCTTCACTAAACTGTTTATTTTGGATGATTTAGTCTTAAAGATCCAGCACTGAATTAAGATTCGGGACACTTAGCTGCTCTCTTTTTTTAAAGTTTCTTTTTACTTTTAATTGACACATAATAACCGCACATATTTATGAGATACAATGTGATTTTCTATGCATGTAGACATTGTGTGATGATCAAATCAGAGTAATTACATGACCTCAAACATTTATCATTTCTTTATAGTGAGAACGTTTAAAGTCCTCTCATTAACTATTCATAATGTCTTGTTTGGCCATGTGACTTTGGGAGGTTACCTGGATGGCTAATTCTTCGTCTATTAAAAATGGGAATAATGGTTGGTCTTTCTTTAGGTTCTGCTCCCTAATGAACAGCACTGAAGTACAGAGGAGAGACTGAAGAGCTAAAAGCAGTGCAACCAGTCCTCTTGCATCCTCTAAGAAAGTATGTAAAGGAAGCAAACCTTCCTGGGAAGTCAGGTGCTGTGCACACCAGGGGCCTCAGCAATGTGTGTCCTTTGCCCTAATATTGCGCCGCGCCCCCCCCCCCAAAGAAACCATCCTGGGTAGGGCAGGAATGATGAGCTCACAGATTTTTACATATGAATACAGTTTGCTTAAATATGTACAAAAATGAGGCTGGGTACAGTGGCTCATGCCTATAATCCTAGCACTTTGGGAGGCCAAGAAGAGAGGATTGCTTGAGCCCAGGAGTTCAAGACCAGCTTAAGCATCATTGTGAGAGGTCATCTCTACAAAAAACTCAAGTTAGCCAGGCATGGTAGTGTACACTTGTAGTCCCAGCTACTCAGGTGGCTGAGGCAGAAGGATTACCTGAGCCCGGGAGGTTGAGGCTGCACTCCAGCCTGGGCAACAGAATGAAACTCCAACTCAAAACAATAATCATAAATATACACACAGAATGAACACCAAAAATATGTATACACACTGTAAATATGATATTCACTCAAAAGTTGGTATTAATCAAATGAACCCTGGCATCACAATTCAACAGGCAGGACAGTCAAAGAAAATGGTGAAAGCACAGTTGAGAAAATGTCATATTACACATTGCTACTATAATTTAATTCAACTTTGAAAAGTAATACATAGATAACATCTCATAAAATGTGTATTCGTTTTTTGGCATTATATGGAGACAGAAAGAGTAAAGTTGCAGCCAAAGCAATTCTCAGCAAAAGAAACAAAGTGGGAGGTGTCACACTTCCAGACTTTAAACTTTATTATAAGGCTACAATAATCAAAACATCCTGGTATTGGTACAAGAACAGGCATATAGACCAATGGAACAGGATAGAGATTTCAGAAGCAAAACCTCAATTTCACAAGCAACTCGTCTTTGACTAAGCCTCCACTAACAACCACTGGGGAAAGGAGAACCTATTCACTAAATGGTGCTGGGAAAACTGGCTGATCAATTCATAAAGATTGAAACAAGACCTCTACCTATTATTACAGAAAAATAAACTCTAAGTAAATCAAATACCTAAATGTAAGACCTCAAACTACAAGAAGTTTAGAAAATTCTAGAGATACCTTTATGGAAATTGGAACTGGCAACCAATTCCTGATCAAAATCCCAAATGCCCATGCCATAAGAGATAAGATTGACAAGTGAGACTTCATAAAACTGAAAAGCTTCTGCAAAGCAAGAGAAACCATCAAGAGAGCAGGGAGACAGCCTACAGAATGGGAAAAAAGTATTTGCCAACTACATATCTGACAAAGGCCTAATATCTAGGATCTACAAGGAACTCAAACTTGCCAAAAAGAAAAAAAACAAACAGCCTTATTAAAAATGGGCAAGATATAAATAGACACTTCTTAAAAGAAGGCATAAGAGCAGCCAACAGATACATGAACAAATGCTCAGCTTCGCTAGTCATCAAAGAACTGCAAAGTAAAACCACACTGAGATACTACTTAACTCCAGTCAGGATGGCCATCATCAATAACTCAAAAAACAACAGATGCTGAAGAGGATGCTGAAAAAAGGGAACACGTCTACGCCATTGGTGGGAGTGTAAACTAATACAACCTCTGTACAAAACAATGTGGTGATTCCTAAAAGATCTAAAAATTGACTTTCCATACAACCCAGCAATCCCCTTTCTGGGAACATACCAGAAGAACTCAAATCACTCTATAAAAAAGATACCTGCACACACATGTTTATTGCAGCATTATTCACAAAAACAAAAATTGGAACCAACCACGCTTCCCATCAAAAGTGGACTGGATAAAAAAAATATGGTGCATATGCATGATGGAATATTACACAGCCATAAAGAAGGAAAAATTATGAACTTCACAGCAACCTGGATAGATTTCAAGTCTATGATACTCAGTGATCTATCACAGAAACAAAAAACAGATTACCACATGTTCTCACTCATAAGTGGACCCTAAACATTTAACATAATACTATAAGAAAGGAATTGGCAATAGTAAGAAATTGCCAGGGGAGGGGGGAGCACATTTCATCAATAAGGGTGCCTGATCTCACTAGGCAAAGTAGGAACCAAAAGGAGGCTCAAATTTTACCTGTACAATGTTCACTTGTATCCCTAACCCTGAATTGTACCATGCATCTTTAAAATAAAATATTTTTTTTAAGTGGACTGGATAAAAAGTGGCACATTTACACAATGGAATATTATGCAGCCATAAAGAAGGACAAAATTATGAACTTCGCAGCAACTTGGATGGATTTAAAATCTATAATACTCAGTGATCTATTACAGAAACAAAGAACTGAGTACCACATGTTCTCACTCATAAGCAGACCTTGGAGAATTATAATACTATAAGAAAGGGATTGACAGTAGTGGGAAACTGTCAGGGGAGGTGGGTGGAATTGGCGGTTGAGAGAAACTGCTAGGAGAGGGAGGGGCATATCTCATCAACAAGGGTACCTGCATAATCAATGTTTGTATACCTAACCCTGAATTGTACCCCACATCTCTATGATAAAATAAATAAATAAATAAAATGTGTTCTTTGTTATATGCATTTCTTCCTCATAGATAAAGCACATATGCTCTAATACATGAAGTATGGAGAGACTTTTCCTTACTCCGAACCTAGCACCATGTAGCCAAAAATAACTGTTGTCACTGACAACCATCAGGAATGACCCAAACACCCATTTCGCCAGCCTACGCTTGGAGCCTCCATTCACATACACCAGTGAAGCTGTCATCTAGTCTTAATCTCTACTTTAATACTCAAGAGGTTAGCTGAGACTGACAAATAAGTAGATTATTCAAACTTTTTTTTTTTCCTCAAAGCCAGCACCCACTATTCTAAAGCAAAGTTTATAATAGCCTCTTAATATTTCTTCATGACAATGGTGTGGAAACTCAAACTATGATTAATTAAACATATGATTCCAAATGAGACAAGCATCACTCCTTAGCTTTGAGAAATGTTGCAGAATGGAGCATTTTAAGAAATGATTTTTAAAAAATAATTGAATCCTGCAGATATGTGAGTTACTTGCCACACACCGAAAAATGTACTAGTTCTTCCAATCCATAATCTATGATGTAGATTCATATGTTTTTACCTAAATGACAAATTTTATCCTAATGGGCATAAATTATTAATCCTTGTCAAATACACATTGTTGAAAGAACAAGAAAATTGCAATTATTAAAATTGAATTTTAACTTTAATGCACATGTTGGAGGTTTTATATCAGCATAGAAATGTGGGGACTTAAAAAAAAAAAAAAAAAACCTTTGGATTTTCGTCCCTGTCTTGCCTGTAACAAAATATTTGAACCCACTCATTTCCTAACTGCAGCTCATCCCTGGCCTCTTTGTGGTCTTGGTGTCTCCCTCTCTTTCTGAGCACGAAAAAGACTGATCACTCCATATGTGACTGGAGAGGCTGTCTACCCAAAGCATATGTGTTTAATCAACTTCAATACCTCTGCAGTCCAGAGGAAGTGAAATGCTCAGGACTGGGAATAATTATCATTTCCATTGCATTAGCAAGGTTTACTGGCATGCCAGGGGGTAGAGCCCTCACCATCACTCTGCTGAGGCAGACTGGCAGCTTAGGGGGAGCAGTCAGTGACTGAGATGCATACAACACCGAGACCCTCTTGCTCTCAGTTATACCCTCCCTTAACTTCTCCCCTTACGTTAAGGTCATGGAATCCACTGTGATTAATGAAGATTAATGTGATTAATGAAGAATGTGACTAATCCCTCTCATTTTCCTCAAGGTGTTCTTAAGATTACTCTTCATTAAGAAGAAGAACTCAAACTCTGTTGATTTTATAAGCCAGAGAAAAATTAGTAAGCTCTTAGGTGGTTCAGATAACGCAGATTCAGAGAACATAAGTAATCCCATCAGAAGACCAGAAGCTACTGAGCCATGCTGGGGTCCCCAGGTCCACATCACCTCTCAAAACAGGAGTGCTGAGCACCCTGGCTTCCCCGCAGTCTTTTTTTTCTCCAAGGAAAACGTTTGGAGGGATGCCAGAGAGCACTGGAGAAGGCACAGGGGAACTGAACTGAGTTTTCATCTGGGCTAACCAAACTGTGTGAGCTATTTGACTTTACTGGGCTTTGATTTCTTTTTTAAAGTGGTAAGAAAAATATATGACATTCCTACTCTTGGTATTGTTGTGAAGCTCAAATAGATGATATTTGTGAAGGCTTTTTGTTCACCGTAAAGCACTGGGATAGTAACTAAGAAATGGTACGAAGGGGTATGGGAGTTGCCAAAAACTAAAAATATCCAATTATAGCAGAGTGGGGAAAATGCATCCTCTTTTACACTGCAGAAACAAAGATGAACAGGTGTAAATTTTGCAGTTTAACAACATATGTCAAAAACCTTAAAATGTACATACTCCTTGACTTGAGAAAGCCACCGCATTGCTATTATTTAATTTTCAGTCATAGCACAGAGTTTGAATGTATAGAAATTATTTTGGTTAAAATCCCTGTTTGTTCTTCAAACAGTGACATCACCCAAATCAATCCTTGTTAGGATGTTGTCAATTACATCTGCTCTTTAGCAACTTCACATAAAATTAAAACAAATTACATACTCCCTAGAATTATTTATGACTTTTTGTTCACTTGTATATATAAAATGATTAATAAAATTAATAAAATGATCACCTGTATATGTGTGTGTGTGCTTGTGTACAAATGAAAAAGTTGGAAAATAGAATAGCAAGATATTAGGAGTTGAATATGTGAGGTAAAATAAGTTTTGTCTTTTAATTTGAAGAACTGTAGCTTTGAATTTGCTTTACATAAAAAAATATTTGATTTTGTATATTTTTTAAGCCATTTTTAATTTGGAATACAATATAAATCATTATGTGATGAATAATACATGTAATACTAACAATAACTGTTACAAGAATGCAAAAAAGGAAAAACAACGAGAGTATGAACTGGAAGAGTGAATATGATTTAGTAGTGACAGAGAGAGGGCATTCTAGTCAATCAAACAGTAGTAGTTAAGATTTAGAATCAATAAGAATAACATGTGCAGGATAGAATCAAAAAAAAATTGGAAGGGGAAGTTATGAATAATAACATTAGAAAGGATAGAGACAGATGGGGAGGACCTTAAATTTATTCCTCTCAGTAAGGTGGACCTTTAACAGTTGTTGAGCCTAAAAGTCCATTTTTAAACCTTCATATTTAGGACATAGGCAGATCTATTTGGATGTTAAAATATGATGCCAGGTATGTAGGAATTTATGAGTAGTGAACAGAAAAGACTATGGAAGTCATCTGGACTTCTCATGGAAGAAGACGACAGCTAGGCTCCCTAATTTATCTATTAGATAGAGGATTATCAAATCCTCCCAAAACTTAGCTTAAAACAACAATTTATAATTTCTCATGATACCGAAAATCTGTTTGGGGCTGAGCTGGGCAGTTCTTCTGGTCCATGTGGTATCTAATGGGGCTCAATGCCCAAGATGGTTTTATCACTCACATATCTGATTCCTCATTTAAGACAGTGACAGCAACTAGGGGCTGGCCAGATGTTGAGATGTTGAGATGGTATCCTACTTGCAAACTGACAAATTAGTCTGTCACAGTCTCATAGATGCTGACAAAAGTGAGAGACAAAGGACTTTATTATTCATGACACAGGAGTCACCATGAATTTCATGTTTTCATGGGTCCCCATTGCCCACTCCCACCTCTACCCACTTAAGTCCCTTGAGAGTCATGTAGAGTGACCCACGCAGACCACACAGTGGGCTTATCCCACAGCTGAGGAGCCCAAGCTCAGGAAACACCCAATCTTATAAGTGGGTTGTTAGAAACATGTCCATCCTCTGTCCCCAAAAGAGACATTATTATCTTTATTACCCTGATCAGGAAACAAATCTGTCCCCTGCCCAGGAGGGAGACCCTATATCTGTCTTCCAAGGATGTTTGCTATACAAACATGCTTGAGCACAAACATCCTTAAAAAGACAGCCTAAGACAAAAGCTGTCACAAGACATGTAGAAATCCCATGGAGAAGTGCCCCTACCACTGGACATCTCTTTCTCTATATTACCTCTCCATGTGGTGGTAAGACAATCATAGCATGATGGTTTCAGGACAGACATCTCATATGATGGCTGGTTTCCAAGTGGGCAGAGTAGGAAGGTGTCAGACCCAGACCTGCAATATCAGATCATTCCACAGCATACTTTTGGTCAAAGATCATTCTAGGCCAGCCCAGGTTCAAACCGAGTATCTCAGTCATAAAATGTATTTGAAAGATTTCTTTCCTGCTTCTTTTTTAATCTCATCTTGGAACATGTTTTAGAAACTTATTTTCTCTCTTTATCTACCAAACACTCCCTTACACCATGCACACTTGCTTAACTGTGTGCTTGCTTAGAAATTCCAAGGTCTAATCTTTTTTCTTCTCCCCTCTATGCCTCTATTCAGTCTTGGTTGACAGACAGAAAGTAGAAGGACATTTTCTTTTCTATAGTGGAAACCTTAGCAGCAGACAGAAACTGCTCCAGGGCCTAAACTTAAAACAGCCTGACTGCAAGACCCTCCCCTTTAGCGGGGAGTCATGAGCTGTTTAATCCATAATCTGACTGCCACTGAGATAACACCAACCAGACCTCCAGGAGGACCACCACCCAAAATATGCCGCCAGAACAAGACACCTGCACCCTGTACCACTCCCATGTGTTTCCCATACCAAGTTTCTTATTTATTTATTTATTTTTTAGTTGGAGTCTCACTCTGTCGCCCAGGTTGGAGTGCTGTGGCACATTCACGGTCACCCCACTGTCAACCTGCCGAGCTCAGGTGACCCTTCTGCCTCAGTCTTCCAAGTAGCCAGAACTATAGGCACACACTACCATGCCTGGTTAATTTTTAAAAATTTGTTGTAGAGATGAGATCTCACCAAGTTGCCCGGGCTGGTTCCAAACCCGTGGGCTCAGGCAATCCACTTGCCTTGGCCTCCCAATGTGCTGGGATTTCAGATTGAGCCACTGAGCCTGGCCCTGAGTTTCTTTTTTTAAATCCTTGCACTCAGCCTAAAAATCTGAGATGGTCTGTTTGAGATGTGAGCCAAGCCATTTCCCCATCTGCCTTTTGGGGTAAAGTCACCTTCCTTTCACCAACCCTCCTATCTCAACTTTGGCTTTGAATGGCATGCAGTTGAGTTTGTGTCCAGTTACAAAGGGAGGGGACATATATGCCACCTCTCGATGTGAGAAGCACCACGCACTACAGGGAGCGGAAAAAAATGATGAAAACCAAATCTGGTGCTTGTTTACAATACTCCCTGCCAAATGGGAGCAATGGTTTCTACACTATGGGAAGTAAGCACTGATATGGAGGCTATAGGAACTCCATCTTGAATGCTATTCATTATGTTGATGTCTGATGAACCCCAGTTCTGGGATGGCCTCTAAGATTTCCAGTTTCAGCCAGGCTCAGTGGCTCAGCCTGTAATCCCACGCCTTTGGGAGGCTGAGGTGAGTGGATTGCCTGAGTCCGCAGGTTTGAGGCAACTTGGGCAACTTGGCGAGACCTCATCTCTACAATAAATCAAAAATTAGCTGGGTGTGGTAGCACACGCCTGTAGTTCCAGCTACTTGGAAGGCTGAGGCGAAAGGATTGCCGGAGCCCAGCAGGTTGAGGCTGCGGTGGCCGGGAGCGGCCACTGCACTCCAGTCTGGGCCACAGAGTGAGACTCCAACTCAAAAAAAAAAGATTTCCAGTTTCTCTATTGTTCCTTGTGTAAAAGCAGTACTTACTGTAAATTCTGCTCTTCAGTTATACAAGAGCAGTTATACTATTGATGTTATCACACTTCAATTGGCCTATACTTCCCCTTCAAATCACCCTTCTCTATAGTCTATAAGCCCTGGGTTTGGTGGGTGATGGCGTCAGATCCTCTGTCTTATCTCGCTGCTGCCCAAGACAGACATGGTTTCTGTACGTGAGTCCCTATTACAATTGAGTATGTCAGCCTCTATCTTCAACCTTTCAGACTTTGGGACTGGGTTTGGATAGACCTGTTCACCATGGAATGGTTGAATTTATTCACAACATTTTTAAAATAATAATTTTCAAGAAAAGTGACCAATGAGAACAGGAAGGCTGAGTGAGAAATTTGACACTGTTCATAGTATACAATGAATAGAAAAAGATTAGGAATTCTCCTTAGAGGGCTCCAGAAACACATAAGTGCAGTGATTGCCAATCCTGACTGTAACAGATACTCAAGTTTTTGTCACCATAAAAATATGATGAAGAGATCTTTGATAGGGCACAAGACAGTGTATTTTTTAAACATGGGGGGACTCCGAAATGGAATTTATTTATAAAAAATTATGTATTTATTCTTACCTGTTTAAATTTCAACCACCTTCAAAGTCCTCTCCATTTCATGCAATACACCTACTGAGACACTTTTCTCCACTGCTGAGAATAGTTTTTGCACTCAACAGTTTTGATGTCTTTTAAGTGCTTCTGCTGTTTTTTATTTCACTTTTTCCACATAGGCAAAAGACTTCCCTTTGAGGACTCTTTTCATCTGGGGAAACAAAACAAAACCAAAAGTCATTCAGGGAAAGATCAAATGAATAGGGAGGGTAGGGCATGAGGGTCATGCCATTTTTGGGCAAAAACGGTTGAACACTCAGTGCCATGTGGGCAGGTTCTCTTGTAAATCACCCATCCTGAAATAGGCAAATGCATTGAAACAATCTCAAAAAAAACCTCACTAAAGCCAAACACAACCTCTCACAACAATGCTAGCTGGTACACTGATGCCGATATGTTCCTAGAACACTTACCTAGTAGGGGAAGCCTGTACTATACGGGGTCCACCATCCAAAGATAATTCTGGCTTTTGGGGTCCCCTTTCATATACCTTGCTGCAGGTTAATTTCCTGCCCATTCATGACCAAGAATCCTCCAGCATTGGTTTCTTCCTTGATAGAGACTTTACTCCATCTATTGAAACTATAGTTTTGCTTGTATTTGCATATTTAATTTTGGCAATTTCTGTTGATACCATTCCAATATACAGCACCCCTTCTGATGTCCCGTAGATGGGGCTTAATATTCCCAAAGGGGATTTCCCTAGGAATTCTAAGGTAGTAGAACTATGAGCTAACCAGTGTGGACTAGTGATTCCCAAAACTGACCGTGCATCAGAAGCATCTGTGTAACTTTTAAAATGCACATTCCCAAATCTAATCCCAGAGCCACTGAATTAGAATCTCTAAAGATGAGGTCCAGAATTCTACCTGCTCGCAGATGACTCCCATGTCACCAGTCTAGCTTATTCTGAATATTCCACCCCAGAAACTTCTACTAAAGCTGATTTCTGCCTAAAAGCTTTGTCATTGTCTCTGGAGCCCACCTGTCCTCCCGCTGTCACCTATCAGAGCTAGGGTTTCCTATCGATCATCCCTAAACTGCCTAGTGAGCAGCACCATGTGAGGAAACTGCATGGCTTTGGATATCAGTGAAATGAGGAAAAACAAGTCACTCCAAAAAATCAGTTTTTAATAAACAAAACAACTTCCATAATTGTTGGCTTTTTGTGGGATGGAGAAAGACAAGCAATATAAGGTTACTGACTTATATTCAAGGCAGCCATGCATTTAAAGTTTGAGACTTTGTAGCCCTTCCCTGAGGCACTTAATCTCTGCTCATTCTCCCTCCAAAATTCCAGAATTTCTCCTCAAATCTGTTTTCAAATTCAATAACCATACAGGTAAAAAAGGAAATAAAAGCTGGGCATAGTGGCTCATCCCTGCAATCCAGGACTTTGAAAGACTGAGGCAGGAAGATTAATTGAGCCCAGGATTTTGAGACCAGCTTAGACAACACAGCAAGACCTCATCTCCACAAAAAATCAAAAAATTAACCGGGCATGGTGGTGTGTACCTGTAGTCCCAGCTACTCAGGAAGCTGAGGTGGATCACCTGAGCCCAGGAGGTTGAGCTTGCCACTGCACTCCAGTCTGGGCAACAGAGTGAGAGTCTGACTCGAAAAAAAAAAGTAAATAAAGTCTAATTATCCTCTACCTATTGTCATTATTGTCATCTTTTGAACAAATATTTTTATTTAACAAATAAATTTCTAAATGAAACAAGAAAATATTTTCCAAATATTTAGAGATCACATTTATGTGTGCCATAAAGGAATGACAGTCTGAGACAAAGATCACAAATTGGTCCCCTATCGGCTGGGTCCAGCACTTAGACACATTTTGTTTGGTCACTACAGACTTTTTAAAAATTGTGCTAATATGAGGGGAGACTCCCCCCCCAAAAAAAAAACTATCTTTGCTTTTCAGAAGGTGGATCGCTTGTAGTACACTCATAATTTGTTCCTCCAGGTCAAATGGTCGACCAAAGTTTTAATCTAGAAATTTTGAGAAGGTTGCATCACAATTTATGGAAGAAACATTCTGAGGTGGCAAATAACTGACTGGTTCTTCTACCATGATGACATAGTAAGTGTTCAGCAGTTTTTGACCAAAAAATAGCATGACCTCCATGCCCCACCCTCCCTATTTACCCAATCTCGCCCCCAACCACTCTGTTTTTCCCAGATGAAAAAAATCCTCAAAGGGAAATCTTTTGCCAGTGTGAAACAAAAAATGGCAGAAGCACTAAACAATATAAAAACTGATGAGTTTAAAAACTGCTTTAAGCAGTGGAAAAAACTTCTTGATGGGGTATTGCATAAAACAGAGTACTTTGAAGATGACTGAAGTTTAAACATGTAAGAATAAATATACAATTTTTTGTAAATAAAAATCAGGGATTTTTTGACTCTCCTGTCATATCTTAAAATTTTGTATAAAAATCTGGATTTCTGGCATCTCCAAAGGAAATCAGAAGTGCTGGGATCCCTGGACTCACTCCTCCTAATCACAGTCATCTGAGCTGAACAAAATCTTCCTCAGTTAGATGCAGATGTGCTCTGCAATTGGCCACATTTCCTACCCTCCATATGGCCTTGTTTGAGGCTTGTTAACTTCTTGGTCCCTGAGGCATCTGAGTTTGCCTCTCTTGCTAAGCAATGGGGTCTCTGTAGAACTCAATACACACACACACAAATCTGGGAATGTATTCAAAGAGAATCAAACAATATGAGAGTATCAAGACTAAGGGAAGCTTGAGGGCAAAGAAGAAACTAAAGCTAGCAAGAAGACAGCAAGGACTAAAAGTCACTGGACCAGCAGCCGTAAGGTCTAGGTTCTAATTCCAGTTCAGTCATTCAGTTAAGAAAGAACTCCAGCCATGTCACAGAATGTCTCTGTGCTTCTGAGTTCTCATCTGTGACCTGAAAAAGGAAGCAAATTCATGTCTTAGGATCTTAAAGGTCTGAGACAGGGATCAGCAAACTACAGTCCACAGGTCAAATCCAGTCAGAAACCTGTTTTTTGCACCGCCTACCAGCTAAAAATGGTTTTTACATTTTTAAATGGTTGGGAAAAAATCAAATGAAAAATAATATTTTGTGATGCAGGAAAAATTACATGAAATCCTACTTTCAGCAGTCATTAATAAATTTCGTTAGAGCACAGTCCTCATTCATTTACATATTGTCTATAACTGCTTTCACGATACAATAGTAGATGTGAGTAGTTACAATAGGACCATGTGACCCACAAGGCCAAAAATATTGATTATCTGACTTTTTGCAGGAAAAATTTGCTGACCCCTGTTCTAAAACATCATTCTAAGCTGCCCCATTAAGCATAAAACTTCGCCAGAGAATTCCTCATTGGTATTTATACACAACATTCTTTCTAAAACAATGTGCAGGCTCAGGCGATTATTTCAGTAGCAGGGTATTTTAAATGACCAAAGCATTTACATAGGCCTTTTTTTGTGAAACAATAAGTTGCTATGGTTTCCTGAACACAGTGTGTGTTCTAGGTACTTCACATGTATTCACTTATTCATATTTCTGGCAATCACTTGAGGTAGGTTTCTTCACCCCCTTTCTTTATTTGTATGTATGTATGTATATATGTATGTATCTGAGGCAGAGTCTCACTCTGTTGCCCAAGCTGGAGTGTAGTGGTGCAATTACTGCTCACCACGACCTCAACCTCCTGGGTTCAGGTGATCCTCCCACCTTAGACTCCCAAGTAACTGGGACTACAGGCATGCACCACCCTGCCAGGTTAATTATTTAATTTTTTTGTAGAGGTCTTGCTATATTGCCTAGGCTTTTCTTGAGCTCCTGGGTCCAAGAAATCCTCCTGCCTTGGTCTCCCAAAGTGCTGGAATTATAAGTATGATCCACCATGCCCAAACCAAAGTTTAGGAAATTTAAATAATATTCCCAAAGTCAAACAGCTTATACATAGTGAAGTGAAAATTCAAACCTAGGTTTGTGTGACTTTAAACAATATAAATGCCATTGTTTATTCATCCAATGCCCATTCTCAGGGAGGCTCAGTCCAAAGATAAATCGGGAACAACCCAATACCCTGCTGCATCCAAAACTTCTCATCAATCTCATTTCACCCCTCATTTTAAACACCCTACATATAATAGAGCAACCTGATTTTCTTTCCCCTTAAATCTCATCTTTCTCTATCAGAAGCATCACCATAGAAGCTGAGGAAACCCAAATGTAGTGTGTTCCTCAGTTTGACGTTGTGGTACTTAGTACTCATGAAAATAAACCCCATCAGCCACTGAGTGGCTCAGCAAGTAGTGCGTTCACCTGGGTACAGCCAGTAGTGAGATCACCTGGGCACATAAATAAGGCCTCTAAAAACTCTCTCTCATCACCAGGAAATGGAAGGAAAAAAATTTAATTGAAAAATAAAATAAAACATCCATTCCGTTGCATGTTTGCCATTCTTGGTGGCTTTTCATTTTCATTTTTAATATCTCACCTTCAGCTTGGCAGTATTTTTTCACTTTTAGCTACAACCAATGTCCTGGAATGGAGAAAAGCTCAACAAGCAGTATACCTGTATCCTTAAGCAACAATAAAATTAAATTAAATTAAAAAGGGAGAAAGTAGAATTGATACAGAATTGATAAAAAATTGATACAGAGTGATGGAGAAGAGGAGGTTTCTAGGAGTAGAAAGATGTAAGCAATAGGCATCCCACAGAATCAGAAGACAGATGGATGGGGGAAGAAAGAAAAGGAAGAGGGGACAACAAATGGAAGAGACAAAGAGAGGGAAGAGAGAAGACAGAAGAAATAAAACAGAGATGGTCATTGTTCCCAGAGGAGACAGAACAAAAGCATCCAACCTCCCCATTTCCCTGATCCTTTTCCCTTCTTGATCCATCTGCAATCATTCCAATTTGAATCCAAATAATGTCTGAGATTTGGGATTCACTAGTAAACTAGCTTTGATTCCCTAATCCCAGCACCGGATGTTTTGGGGTGTTGGGATTTGGAGTTAATTAATTCAGCCACCTGTAACATTCATTTAGATGTTGCTACATTTTTCATCTGGTACGAAGTTTTCTGCAGATGCTGAGCAATTGCTCGCCGCCCATGACAGCAACAAGCTCTGAAACACTGTCTTATTCTTCCTAAGCAACCTTTTTAATCCTATTTTTCAAGTGCAGATCTTTTACTTTATGTAGGGATCCTTAAGAGAATTTATAGTTTTCCGTACTCTTTAAACTGGTCTATTTGTGACCTCTTTATTGAGCTGGCTGCATGCAGATCTTGCCAAAGAAAAACCTGTAGTCAGTAAAGAGGGTAAGATTAGTTTCCCAAACATGAGTGCTCATTACTTGGAGAACTAAAGCAGATTTTAAATAATTTTCTAAAGAGAATTGGGGGTCAGCCTGGCAGCACTCCCTTGCCTCACCTTCACACCGACACAGAGCCCTGCTCTTTGAGAAAGTGACCTCTTTGGGTCCCCTCTAGTTTTTTTTCTCTCCTATTCAAGTAGAGTGTTTATAGGTATTCAATCTGCAAAATAGCAATGATAGTCATTAGAGAGTTTAAAAATAGTGAACTCCTTACCTCCCCGTATTAATCAAAAATTTTAAGAGGCAGAATAGAGCAAGAGATTTGTTTGAAGAACATCAAGTAAAATCATTCCTCAAAATATTTGCTTAGCACATGCTAGGATCCCACCTGCCAGACTAACACATAAGACAAGAGCTTTTGTAGACCAGGCAAGACATACAAATGTGCTATTATTTTTATCACATTTGGTAGCCTTCCCCCTGCCCCACCCAATCTTTTATGGTATATGTCTTAGTTAAGAGAATTGAGATCAAGTTAAGCGAACTTGTGGAAGAATTGGAATTAAAACTCATATCCCTGACTTCAAGCCTATTTTTCTTTCCACTGTATCACATCACCTCCCAGTTCAGGCTGTTATGGTGGCTTATGCCAGTAATCACAACACTTTGGGAGGCTGAGGAAGAAGGGTTGCTTGAGGTCAGGAATTTGAGACCACCCTGGGCAACATAGTAAGATCTCATCTGTACAACATTTTTAAAATTAGCCAGGCAGCCAGACATGGTGGCTCACGCCTGTAATCCTAGCACTTTGGGAGGTGGAGGCAAGAGGATTGCCTGAGCCCACAGGTTCGAGATCAGCCTGAGCAACTTGGTTAGACCTCATCTCTACAATAAATCAAAAATTACCCAGGTGTGGTGGCACACGCCTGTAGTTCCAATTACTTGGAAGGCTAAGATGGAAGGATCCCCTGAGCCCAATGGATCGAGGCTGTGGTGGCTGTGAGCATGCCAATGCACTCCAGGCAGGATGACAGAGTGAGACTCCTACTCAAAAAAAAAAAAAAAAAAAATTAGCCAGGCATGATGGCACACACCTAAGTCCTAGCCACTCAGGAGACTACGGTGGGAGGATCACTTGAGCCCAGGAGTTCAAAGCTACAGTGAGCTATGATCACACCACTGCACTCTGACTTGGGTGACAGAGCAAGATCCTGTATTTAAAAAAAAAAGAAAGAAAAAATAATAATTTCTTCCAAACACACAGATGCTTTCTAGTTCATAAAGTAAGTTAAAGTAAGTGTTTGTCTGACCAACAGGCAGTTTAAAAAAATCTTAATATACATCCTCCCACCTTTGAAAAACAAGGCAATAATGTAAACAATCTGATCAAACATAGAATTTGTAATATCCCTTTAGAACTTGAAGGACATTAAAAATGGCGGTTGCTAATAAGCATGCTGAGATTGCTATCTGCATTTCAGAGGATCTCTTAGGAGAAGGGAAAAGGTTGGTCAAGCACAATTATCTTGTAGAGCAGTTAAAATTTTTAACTACTGCAATATGTTGGTGGTGAGATTTAATCTTGGTGGCTGGATACCTTTATCAACCACTGGGATTTATCATGCACACAAAGCAATTTAGGCAAGCATGGTTTCTGCCTTTAAGGATCTTTCTAAAATGGAATTCCTCTCCATAGATACTCATTTGTATTGGTGGAATTTCTTGCTAAGAAAACAAAGCATCTTTCAAAATCCCAGGTTGTTACCAACTTGTCATATCGGAAAGATAATACATTTTCAGCAGAATATTCCCTCTCCAGTCAAAAGTTAATGAGATAATGAGCTCAGTTTAATTTCCTGGTAAGGGTACCATTTTCAAATCACAGAAGCCCCTGACAATTTTGGCATTTCTCACATGCCTTCATTCTTGGTGCCTTCAATTTTGGTGTCCTTCATTTTCAAAAAGAAAATTAAAAGGTGTGAGTTTCAGTTTTAGCATAACCTTTCTCCAGTCTGAATTTCATCATCTTAGCCTATATATATATTTTTTAATTTTGGGCCCAACTGTCTACCCTCTTTATTAAAGAAAATGTGTGTGTGCGCGTGTGTGTGTGAGTGCACATGCATGCACGCGCTGTAGTGTAGAAAGAAAGAGAGAAAAAAAACTACAGTGGGCAGGACATTGTGCTAGGAACTAAGAATATTTAACTGAATAAGCATCTCTCTTAGGGTATTCATCCTAAGGTGGAAAACTGACTCAACCATCCAAAGTATTCTTTCAGGGAATGGAGTGTTATTTAATTCTGCTTGGAGGAATCAGAAAAGACTTCTTAGAGGAGATATATTTAAGCTGAGCCTTCAGAAATAAATAAGAATACCCAAGGTAGAACAAGTGAAATAAAAAGGTTCCCTGAAGTCTTTAAATGTGCCGGAGACTTAGCACATATGGCAAGAAAACAACTGTGGACGGGTATATTGTGGCCTAATGTGGAGCTTAAATCCTACATCAAGACTTTGTACTTTATCCTCTACTTCAAAACGGTCACCACAGAGTTTTCAGTAAGAAAGCAACAGCTTCAAATGTATCTTTGAGAAAAAAAACTGGCAGTGGTAATTACAGTAGAGTAACAAAAAATGAAGCCATAAAAATTTGTCAAGGGAAATTTTAAAGACAAGATAAGAGATGGAGAGACCTGAACCAGGATATTGGGAATGGAAAGGAGAGGAAGGGGTGTGTATTAGACATCTGTCTTCTACTTTGTAGGGCAAGCCTATGTCCTATGAACACTTCTATTATCTTACCCTTTAAACTCTAACCAGTTTCCCAGCCATCATGCACACTTTGAGAGCTAAAAACAAGTATCTCTGCATTCATTTGAATCTTTTTATGTTTAAAAATGAAGACTGGCAGACAATAATATCTCATCATCTCAATCCCCAAAACACCAGCTGGTGGCCTCTTCAGGGTGACACAGACAAACAGCAGAGAGCGTGGATGCCTGTATTTGCTGATGATTAAGTCTAAACTCCAGGTTCTTTAAGCTCAACAGCCAGCTGGAATGCTGTTACCTTCCAGCAGATACCCGTGTCCATCTTCATTTGGACTAAGAGGCAGAAGTTCACACCTTTCATCAGAATAATGAGCAAAGAATACCCATGATCATGAAATCTGCTATTCTTTTTGTGATGGTATTTCCTCCTAATCATTCCGTCTGTATCAGTTCCTCATTCTCTCTCTATCATGTCAGAAGGGGCTCAGTGACATAAATATCTACCCTCCTGAGGAGTTTTCCCAGGTTTTGAATTCATTTTCTGAATTTAGTTCAGCTAAGTTTTCAGGATAGGAGTATCTCAGGGTAGGAGTCTCCTAGCAATATAATGGAATCTAGTGATATGTCTCAAAGTCTTTCTAAATTACTCCTCTTCCCTGTGGTTTCCAGGGGATGTCTCTGGGAAGGTAAGTACAACCTGATAAAGGAAGTATTCTTGTTCTGCCCATTTATGTTCCAAGACCTCAGTGATTTTTTTGTTGCCAATTTATCGAGATATAACTTACCATAAAACTCACCCTTTAAAAGTATACAATTCAGTGGTCTCAAGTATATTCACAAAGTCATGCAACCATTATCACCATCTAATTTTAGAATATTTTCACCACCCCAAAAAGAAAACCCAAAGCCATTAGCATTTACTCCTCACTTGCCCCACCCCTAGTTGCCCCCCTGGCAACCACTAGCCTACTTTCTGTCTCTTTGGATTTACCTATTCGGAACATATCATATAAAGTCATACAATATGTGGCCTTTGCTGTCTGGCTTCTTTCCCTTAGCATAATTTTTTCAAGGTTGATTCATGTTGTAATAGTTTTTTTTTTTTTTTTTTGGTTTTTTTGTTTTGTTTTGTTTTGTTTTGTTTTGAGTTGGAGTCTCTGTCACCTAGACAGGAGTGCAGTGGCCGCTCCCGGCCCCCGCAGCCTCGACCTGCTGGGCTCCAGCGATCCTTCCGCCTCAGCCTTCTAAGTAGCTGGATCTACAGGCGCATGCTACCACACCCGGCTAATTTTTGATTTATTGTAGAGATGAGGTCTCACCAAGTTGCCCAGGCGGGTCTTGAACCCAAGGGCTCAGGCAATCCACTCACCTCGGCCTCCCAAAATGCTAGGATTACAGGCCGAGCCACCGAGCCCAGCTGTAACAGTATTGTTATAACAAAAAAAAAATCAACCTTTCATTGTCAGATAATATTCCACTGTATAGATATGTCACATTTCACTGACTCATTCATTGGTTGGTAGAAATTTGGCTTGTTTCCACTTTTAGACTGGTATGAGTAACAGTACTTTGAACATTCATGTAAAAGTTTTTGTTCACGGAAAAACCAACAACATAAAATACATTAAATATGTTTATTCTGTGCCAATATGAATGACTTTGGCCCAGGAAAACAGTCTCAAGAGGTCCTGAGAAAGAGCATCAAAGGCAGTCAGATTAGTTAGGTCTTAACACATTTTAGGAAGGCAGAAGTTACAGGCAAAGACATAAATCAATACATGGAAATCAATACATTGCTTTGGTCTGAAAAGGCAGTATATACTTTTTTTTTTTTGAGTTGGAGTCTCATTGTGCTGCCCAAGTGGGAGTACAGTGGCATGATCATGGCTACAATAGCCTCAAATTGCTGGGTCCAGACAATTCCTCTGCCTCTTAAAGTGGGGGTTTAATAGATTATAGGTGGGTCCAGAGATTCTTTAACTGATAAAAGAAATGTTTTAAGTTAAGATAAGGATACTGCAAGCAAGATTGATGGCCTACAGGTAGGACTTAACCCTTGTCTTGTATGGCCATGGGTCTTGTCTATAATTTGGTAGCTTATTGCCACAAAAAGTCAGGTTTATTAGTCTTATAATCTCTAGTTTAACATTATGCTGGCCAGTTGTTTGGCCTAAACCCCAAAAGGGAGGAGATATAATGAAGTGTGTCTGACTTCCCTTTCCATCATGGTAGAAATTCAGCTTTGAAAGATTTTCTGGGATCCTTTTGGCCAAGAGGACCATTCAGTTGGTGAGGAGCTCAGGATTTCATTTTTAGTTTACAGTATATTTTCCTTTCTCTGGGGTATAAACCTAGGAATAGAATTGCTGGGTCATATGATAACATTTTGAGGACTACCAAACAGTTCTCCCAAATGACTGTATTGTTTTACACTATTACCAATGTGTGAGGGTTCCAATTGCTGCTCATGCTTATCAACACTTCTTATTATCTGTCATTTTCATCTCAGGCATCCCACCAGGTATGAAGTGGTACCACATTGTAGGCTTCATTTGCATTTCCCTAATGACTATTAATGTTGACCATCTTCTTAAGTGTTTATTAGTCATTTGTATATCTTTTCTGAAGAAATGTCCTGAAAGAAGGGACTCAGAACTTAGAGTATAATCTCTAGGACACTTTAAGTTTCCTTTGTCAAGGTGGAAGGTCAAAGGTCACCCCTTAGCTGGTCAAAGTCATAGAAATGATAATAGATCACCTTTTTGCTAAGGAGTTTGTGGATTGCAAACATCTGACAGGTCTCTTGCAAGGAAAAAACCCTCCCCTTCCCTCCTCCCATCTAGCCCATCACTGGAGGGCATGAGATGTTAATGTCAAGATCTAAGACTCATGGGGCTACAATCAACATCAAAGACAGGCAGCCCTAGACATTCCTTTTGGCTCAGACCCTCGGATCCAAACCACCCTTACCCTAAAGGCCCTAAAATGTATCCAGTTCTTGGTCCTTCGATGCCATACTTGTCTCTGAGGTTCAGCCCCCTTTCCAATCTGTGAAAGGTGAATAATAAACTTTACTTCCTTCTACTTCTTACTTGGTTGCAATCTTGCATTATTCCTGCAGTACCAGCACCAGCCCCCCTTGCTTCATGTGTTTACCCTTTCATGTGTATTCAAATCTTTTGTTCAATTTTTAATTGAATTTTTTTTATTGTTGAGTAGAAAGAATTCTTTATATATTCTAGATACAAGATTCTTATTAGATTTATGATTTGCAAGTATTTTCCCCCACTCTGTGGATTAGTTTTTCACTATTTTAATAACATTATTTGCAGAACAAAAGTTTTAATTTTGATCCAAATCAATTTATCTATTTTTTCTTGTTCTGTTTGTGCCTTTCGTACATATCTAAAAAGCCATTGCCTAGTACAAGGTCACAAAGACTTACTATATTTTCTTCTAAAAGAGTTGTAGCTTTAGATTCACTTTGAGTTAATTTTTTTACATGATGTGAGGTAGGGGTCAATACTTTATTAATACAGAAAGTTTCTTTCTATCTCCATGATACATACACACACACACACACACACACACACACACACACACTCTCTCTCATATTTATTTCTCTCTCTCTCTCTCCCCCTCTCTCCCCCTCCCTCTCTCTCTCTCTCTCCCTCTTTCATCACTGTAAATTGCATCTCTCAACCGAAATTTCAAGGATAAGCAAATTACCATATCATCACCTCATCTATAAAATGAGAATAAACTTACCTATCTCATGAGATTGCCAGAAGATTCAATTAAAAAGCCCTCCCCACTTTCCATTAAAAAAATTTATTGTAGCTTCTCCTCAATAAAAACTTTGAGGGATTATTATTCTAAATCAGAGGTTATTAAATCTGACTATACAACACAATCATTGGCAAGCTTGTTAAAACACAGATTGCTAAACTCCACCCACATGGTTTCTTATATAGAAGACCTAGAGTGGGACTAAATTTTTCATTTCTAAGATGTTCCCAGTGATGTTGATGCTGACCAGCTTTGAAAATCACTGGGAATACAAAAGGAGTATGTTCTGTGGAGAGAGGAATATGGGGGAAAAATCGCAAAAGCCTGAGATCATAATAAATTTCCTGGGAGAAACCATAAGGCTGGTGGGAAAATTAAAATAAAAATCACATTATCTATTATGTCTATACTGATAAACGGTAGCAGGACATAAACTAGGAAAATCATATTTCACAAATCTCCAGATAATGTAAGCACCTCAGTAAAATTTTACCTTCTCTTTGCAATAATCAGTATATAAGCTAGAGAAATTATTATTTAAATATTTAAGGCAAGACTGGAATAATTGACCTGGACCAGGCCAACGTCATCCCTGCCTCAGCCCTTAGCATATCCTAACCCGTGGGAATCCACACAACTTTGGGCTCGGTACTAATTAATTCACATTTTCAGTCAACTATTTAACCCAGGATCTCCCTTCTCCTTTACTTGCTCTAACCTGTACCTGTCAGAATCTCATTTTTGAATTTTTTTTTTTTTTTTGAGTTGGAGTCTCACTCCATCACCCAAGCCACCCAGGCTAGAGTGCAGTGGCATGCTCACAGTCACCTCAGCACCAATCTGCTGGGCTTCAGGGATCCTTCCACCTCAGCCTTCCAAGTAGCCAGAATAATAGGTGCATGCCACATGCCTAACTAATTTTTTGATTTATCATAGAAACAAGGTCTCACCAAGTTATCTGTGCTGGTCTCAAACCCATGGGTTCAGGCAATCTACTCGCCTCAGCCTCCCAAAGTGCTGGGATTACAGGCTGAGTCAATGACCTCGGCCTTGAATTCTTACTTTACCTCCAAGTTCTTATCATTGCTTCTACTTCTGACTCTCCAATCTTGGTGTTTGTTCTTAGACTCCCTAGTGTCTGAAGCATTTCTGTTTCCTTGAACATTAACTTGCCTCATCCTTCCAGCACAAAGCTTCCCCTGCCTCTAGGAAACCTTTAGGTTGTCACAGAAAATTGTTCATAAAATGTTAGGTTAAAAAGCAGATTACATGACAATATGAGAAATAGAATGCTGTGTTCAATGCATATGTTCACAAAAATAGGTCTAAAAGTCATACATTAACATTTGGGGAGTTGTAACTTGGAATAATTTTATATTTTGGAAGTTTTTGCATTTTTTTTTCAATTTTTTTTTGTATTGACCATGAACTAGTTGTATATTTTAGATAATTAAATACCATAATGAGTACCTAAATAGCAAAGCAACTGGTAATCCAGATGAATATAGCAAAGGGCATTAACAGTTCACAGTGAAGAAAATGCAAAGGACCCTTAAACATATGGAAATATGCTCACTTTATTCATTATAAGAAAGTTATGAAAATAATGCTAAAATCTGACATACTTTATTGGCAAAAGTTTTGGGGAAATACATTCTGATATCGTGCTAGAGAGAGAGTACAAGTTTGCTTAATTACTATGGAGGGCAATTGGTAAGAATTATCAAAATTCGTGCATTTATCCTTTGACTCAGCAATCTTATTTCTGGGGATTTGTCCTAGATATACTTGCATATGTACTAAAGGTGGGTTTACAAGTTTTTTCCAGAATTGTGTATAATAACAACTTAGAATAACCCAGGAACCCTTAAATAGGTGATGGGTTAAAAAAAATGGTGGCATATTCACATAATACAATACTATGCAGGGTAACATAGAATAAAGTAGCTCTCTCTACACTGTTAAAGACATCCAAGATGCATTGTTAAGTGAAAAAAGCAATGTCCAAAGGATTGTAGTATGTTACCTTTTGTGTAAGACACTGAGGATGCTATAACCTGAATGTTCATGTTCCTCCAATATTTACATGTTGAAATCCCATGAATGGGATTAATGACCTTATAAAAGAGGTGTAAGAGAGCTATTTCTCTCCCTTTTTCCCTTTCATCTTTTCCATCATCTGAGGACACAGCATTCAAGGCATCATCTTAGAAGCAGAAACTGGACCCTCATCAGACACCAAACCTACCAGCATCTTGATCTTAGACGTCCCAGTCTCCAAAAACTGTGAACAATAAACATATCTGTTTATAAATTAGCCAGTGTGTGACATTTTGTTATAGCAGCATGAATAAACTAAGACAAAATGTGGTACAGATGGTGAGGTGTTGTTATAACAAATACCTAAAACTGTGGAAGCATCTTTGGAGCTGAGTAATGGCTAGAGGCTGGACCATAAAGAGCTACTCTGGTGAGGGCTCAGAAAAAAAAGGAGAGCTGTAAGGAGAGTCTAGAGATTGCTTAAGTGGTCATGATCAGAATGTTGGTAGAAATACAGACAGTGAAAGCAATTCTGATGACGTCTTAGACAGAACTGAGAAACAAGGTATTGGAAACTAGAGGAAAGCCCATCCTTGTGATAAAGTGGCAAAGAACTTGGCTGAATTGTGTCCATGTCCTAATACTTTGCAGAAAGTGGAGTTTGTGAGCAATGAACTAGGATATCTGATGGAAGAAATGTCTAAGCAAGGTGTCAAAGGAGGTGCATGGCTTCTCTCCAGCGCTTATAGTAAAATATGAGAAGAAAGAAATTAATGAAAGACAGAATTTATAATGTAAAAAAGATACAGAACTTAAAGATTTGGAAAATTTTCATTCTGACCAGATCGTGAAGAATAAAAAAGCAGGTTTGGAAAAGAACACTAAGGGTGTGGCTAAGCTATCATTTGATGAGAAGATTAGTAGGGAAAGAAGGAAGATAAACAGAAGAATAATCCCAAAAGGCATTTCCAGATTCACACATTTCCAGAGATTACCCAAACTGCCACTCCCATCACAGGCCCAGAGTGCCAGAGCCTTGAGAATAGAATAGCTTCAAATGAGGGGCCCAAGGTTTCCAAGGGACCTTGAGGTTCACTGCTCAGGACCATCTCAAGTATCTGCTCCCCACATAAATCGCCTAATCGCAGGACTCCTTGACTACTCCAGCTGTGACTCAAACAAAGTTCAAATGTGGCTTCAGCTGCCACCCTAGAGAACATAAGAGGTAAGCCTTGGTGGCATCCACACAGTGCTAACTATGTAGGCATGCATAGTACAAGATGGAGGCATAACCACTTCCACCTAGATTTCTTTCTTTTTTTTTTGCATAAAGGAATATAAAACTATTTATTGACCACTGTTCACCAGTACTTACAATAAAGTAAACAATATACAGTTGGATAACATTCTGATTATTACAAAGTTGTTTTTCCTGGCTGCTAGGTCCACCTAGATTTCAAAGGATGACTTGGAGGGGCCCAGGCAGAGAGCTGCCACAGGGGTGGGGCCACCATAGATTCTGCATTAAAGCAATGCCCAATGGAACCATGGGGTTAAGGCCACCATAGACTGCCCCAACTAAGGCAATATTTAGTGGACCCATGAGAACAGGACCACCCCCAAGATCCCAGACCTATAGATCCACCAGCATGCAACAACAGCCTGGGAGAACCACAGACACATGACTCCAACCCCTGAAAGCTGCTGCATGGACTGCACACAGTAAATCTATGGTGGCAGGCTGCCTGGAGCCTCAGGTGCCCAACCCTTGCCCTAGTATGTCCAGATGGTGGAACATGGAGGCAAAAAAGATTATTCTCGAGCCTCAAGATTTAATGTCAAAATTGATGTTAAGATTTTGCCCTGTTGAGTTACTTACCTAGGGCCAGTTACCTTTTTCTTCTTTCCTGTTTCTCCCTTTTGAAATGGAAATGTCTGTCCTATGCCTGTACCACAACAGTATTTTGGAAACCCATAATGTGTCTGATTGTACAGACTCACATCTGGGAGAGAATTTGCCTCGGGATGAACCATATCTTGCATCTTTCATATCTAATTTAGATAAGACCCTGGATTTTGAACTTTTGAGTTGATGCTGGAAAGAGTTAAGAATGTTGGAGCTATTGGGAGATAATTAATACATTTTACATGTGAAAAGGACATGAATTGCGAGGGGTAGGGGAAAATGCTATGGTCTGAATATATAATATGTTAAACTTAATCACCACTGTAATAGTGTTAAGAGGTGAGGCCTTTAGACGATGATTAAGTCATGAGGGCAGAGCCCTTTTGAATGGGACTAACGACCTTATAAAAGAAGTGCCAGCTGGGCACAGTGACTCAAGCCTGTAATCCCAGCACTTTGGGAGGTCGAAGTGAGAAGATTGCCTGAACTCAGGGGTTCAAGACCAGCCTGAGCAACTTAGCAAGATCTTGTCTCCACCATAAATCAAAAAACTTAGCCGGGCGTGGTAGCTCACGCCTGTAGTTCCAGCTACTTGGAAGGCTGAGGCGAACCTCCTGAGCCCAGCAGGTTGAGGCTGCAGTGGCCGTGAGCAAGCCACTGCACTCCAAACTGGGTGACAGAGTGAGAATCCATCTCAAAAAAAAAAAAGAAGAAGTGCCAGGTAGCTGCCTCTCTCCCTTTTGTCTTTCCATCTTTTCTGCCATCTGAAGGCACAGAGTACAAGGCATTAACTTGGAAGCAAAGACAAGGCTCTCACCAGACAATGAACCTGCCAGCACCTTGATCTTGGATTTCCCGGCCTTCAAAACTGTGCATACTACATTTATTTGTTTATAAATCGCCTAATGTGGGGTATTTGTTACAGCAGCATGTATTAGTCCATCATGCGTTGCTATAGGGAATACCTGAGGCTAGGTAATTTATTTTTAAAAAAGGGTTATTCAGCTCACAGTTCTACAGGCTATACAAGAAGCACAGTGCTGGTATCTGCTTCTGGTAAGAGCCTCTGGATGCTTCCACTCATGGTGGGAGGCACAAGGGGAGCAGGCATGTCACATGATGAGAGAGAATAAGATAGAGAAGAAGAGATGCCATGCTCTTTTAAATAGCCAATTCCCGTGTGAACTAATTAAACAATAACTCACCCATTACCACAAGGACAACACCAAGTTGTTCATGAGAGATCTACTCCCATGACCCAAATACCTCCAGCCAGGTCTCACCTCCAACAATGAGGATCACATTTCACCAAGAAATTTGGTGGAGACAAATATCCCAAGTATATCACAGCATGACTGAACTATGACAAAATCTTAACCTCCAAAATGATGGTAGTAGAAGGTAGGACCTTTGAGAGGTGGTTAGCTCATGAAGGCTCCATCTCTTGAAAGGGATCAGTGTCCTGCACATGCATGTTTATTGCAGCATTATTCACAATAGCAAAAACATGGAACCAACCATGCTGCCCATTGAAAGAGGACCAGATTCTTTAAAATGTGGTACATATACATGATGGAATATTATGCAGCCATAAAAAGGACAAAATCATGAACTTCACAGAAACTTGGAAGGACTTAGAGTCTATAATAGAGAGTGACCTATCACAGAAACAAAGAACTGAATATCACATGTTCTCACTCTAAGTGGACCTTGAACAATTATCATAATACTGTAAAAAAAGGATTGGCAGTAGTAGGAAACTGCCGGGTGGGAGGCACACCTCATCAATAAGGGTACCTACATAATGAACATTTATATACCTAACCCTGAATTGTACTCCACATCTCTAAAATAAAAATTTTTTTTAATTAAAAAAAATTAAAAAGAGAAGGGATTAGAGTCCTTAAAAAGAGATCTCAGAGAGATTCCTCACCCCTTCCGTCATATGAAGACACAGAAAGAAGATGGCCTGCTAAGAACCAGGAAATAGGACTTGACCAGACACCAAGCCTGCCAGCATCTTAGTCTTAGACTTCTAAGCCTCCAGAACTGTAACAAGTATATTTCCGTTGTTTGAAGCCACCCAACTTATGTTATTCTGTTAGAGCAGACTAAATAGATTAAGATAGCATGAGGAGGGATAAAAATATATGTTCATATTTGCAGGGGAAGGAAACTGGGCAGTGGAGGCATGAATAGAATTGAGTCATGTTCAGCATGCACTTGTTTATGCTGTTTTGTTTTATGCTTCAACCACATGTATTACTACTGAAATACACTTATAAAAAGTAAATATGTATGATCATAGACCATCTCCAGATTTTTAAAAGCCTAAATTAGGCTTTTATTAAATTACCCTTTCATAGTACCCTCTCTTTACGAGATTTTATTTCTGCTTATGCTATGGTCTAAATGTCTGTGTTTCCCCCAAATTCACATGTTGAGACCTAATGACCAATGTGGTATTACAGGTGTGGCCTTTAGGACGTGATTAGGTCTAAAAGGCTGTACTCTCATGAATGGGAATTAGTGCCTTTATAAAAGAGGCCTGCTCATCCCTTCCCTGCCGCCATATGAGGACACAGCAAGGAGATGTTCTCTATGAATCAAAGCTGTCATCAGACACTGAATCTGCTGGTGCCTTCATCTTCCCAGCCTCCAGAACTGTGGAGCAATAAGTTTCTGTTGTTTATAAATCACCCAGTCCAAGATATTTTGTTATAGCCGCCAGAATGGACTAAGACAGCCTCTATAGATTAATGTGTGTATATAAGTAATCGCACACGGAGAGAAAGTCATGAAGAAAAACATAGGCACCCTGCTACATCTGCTGATTGGACAGAAGACCTCAAAGCCATCTGGAAGTACCTAGGCAGTTGGAAAAGCTGGGAAGAATGTTTTTCAGCCATTCGCAAGGATAGATGGGTTTATTATTCTATTGCTTCCCCATGACTTTCCCAGGTTGATATGCCCTAAGAAAATACCTGCTAAATATAACATAGTGCACCACAGAAGAGACAGCGACTTTTTGCATTTCCTGAAGTATTGTGGGTGGTATGAAAAAGTAATCTGATGTCAGGAGGCCACAATTTACCAGCTGTGGAACCTGCTTTAATCTCTGATTCCATTTTTATAAAATGGAGAAAATAGCAATACCTGCATTATCCAATTCACAAGAATGTTATCAGGATCAAAGTGATAACATCTCTGACAGAATTTTTGTAAACTGTAAAAGGCTATACTAATGATAGGTTTAGTAGTTATTTTTAAAAATGACCTCTGACAGCTAGATCTTATAAAGGTTATTATTTCTCAAAAAACCAAATATCATATCATTTCCTTTGCCTTTTTCCTCACTGTCATCAAGAAAGTGAAGATTTGGAAAGAAGAAAAAAAAAAGCACATTGCCATTCCTTTACAAATCTTTATATCCAAAGCTTTAAAGTCATTTAAAGGTCATTTGTAGCCGGGCTCGGTGGCTCAACCTGTAATCCCGCACCTTTGGGAGGCTGAGGTGAGTGGATTGCCTGAGCCCGCGGGTTCAAGACCCGCCTGGGCAGCGAGACCTCATCTCTACAATAAATCAAAAAATCAGCCGGGCGTGGTGGCACATGCCTGTAATTCTGGCTACTCGGAAGGCTGAGGTGGAAGGATCGCTGGAGCCCAGCAGGTCGAAGCTGCAGTGGCTGGAAGCGGCCACTGCACTCCAGTCTGGGCGACAGAGTGAGACTCCAACTCAAAAAAAAAAAAAAAAAATATATATATATATATATATATAAAAGGTCATTTGTTGCAGGTTGAAATGTGTCCCCCCAAAAAAACATTGGCGTTTTAACCCCCAGTACCTCAGAATGTGACTTATTTGGAAATAGTACTATTGCAGATGTAATTAGTTAAAACGAGGTCATACTGGGGTAGGGTGGGCCCTTAATCCCACATGACTGGTGTCCTTATGAAGATACAAGGGAAGGACACCATGTGAAGATGGAGACAGAGGCTGGAGCTAAGCAAGGACATTTCTAGGAATGCCAAAGATTGGTGGTCACCCCCAGAAGCTAGAAAGAGGCAAAGAAGAATTCTATCTAGAGTCTCAGAGGGGGATGGTCTTGCTGACATCTTTTATTTTATTTGTTTTTTGTTTGTTTTATTTAAATAGGAGTCACTCTGTTGCCCAGGCCAGAGTGTAGTGACACTATCATGGCTCACGGCAGCCTGGAATTCAGGAGATCCTTCTGCCTCAGTCTCCTAAGTAGCTGGGACTGCAAGCATGTGATACCACATTCTGTATTTTTTTTTTTATTTTAGTAGAAACAAGATCTTGCTGTGTTGCCCAGGCTAGTCTTGAACTCCTGGACTCAAGCAATCCTTTGACCTTGGCCTCTCAAAATGCTGGGATTACAGGAGTAAGCCACCATGCCCGGCTCTTGCTGACATCTTAATTTCAGACTTCTAGCCTCTAGATCTGTGAAAGAATACATACTGGTTTTTGTAAGCCACCCAGTTTGTGGTACTTTGTTATGGCAGCCCTGAAAAACTAAAACAGGAATTCATTTATTTCTTTCTTAACTCTTTATTTGCTCTGCATAGTCTGAAGTGAAGAAAAAACAACTTCTGTCCCAGCATAAGTCTCTCTCTCTCTCTCTACCTGTGGACCTCTGAGTTACTTTCAAAGATTTTCAACTTCAAGTATGGGCTGTCATTACAACCCCTATAGTGGAGGGATTGAAAGGCCAGTGAAATTAATTTGCATTAAAATGTATCTTCATACCACTGATTTAGGCTTTCAGTAGAATGATGAAACTGAAGGAGATAGAATATAGAAAACTTTTCCTAGCTATTACTGTGCATTTGAGATATCCAGAAGCTTTTAGAAAATATCAGGGAGTAATTTCCCATGATATATTCAAATAACCATTGACATGGGAGTCAAATTTGTATTTTAACGAAAAAGACATGAAGTCAGAAAATCCCTATGTTACTATCTCCATGCAAGTCATTATCTGTTTCAATTCTTATTCTGAAAAAAAGAAGAAAATTAAAACAAGTCACTGATGCTCCTCCTAGTCTGTGTTTTTGAGCATATGTATGTGTGTATGTGTTTGATGAAATTAATAATGTAAGTGGACTCTTAAAATAAAACTGTTATATTACTTGATGAGATTATTATATCGGAGCATCTTGATTTTGACATTTTCTGAATTGGTTTTAAAGGCTACATTTTTTTAAACAATAAACAAAAATATTTTCCAATATACTAAGCTTAAAAAATCAGGTTATAAACAATATTGCAGCATAATCATATTTCTATTTCTAAGGATAAATAGGTATTTTTCTGTAAATAATGAAAGAAATTGCAAGTATACCAAATAACCCAATTACTAAGATTTTAGCAATTCTTATCCTTGGATAGTAGAATTGTGGAAAAGATTTATTGTTTTCTTTTTGAATGTCTATATTTTAAAACTATGTATAAAGAACATTTTTTTATTTCAATAGCTTTAGGGGATAGAAATAGTTTTTGGCCTGAGCTTTACATGTGCCTTCCACTCCTGTTTGTGCATATAGTTCCTGATTGGTGATTTTCATTCCTCTACCTTTCCTGCCCTCCCACTTCTGAGTCTCCAGCATCCACTATACCATTGTCAATGCCTTTGTGGATCTTGGGTTAGCTCCCACTTATAAGTGAGGACATGTAGTGTTTGATTTTCTGTTCCTGCATTAGTTCACTTAGGATGATGTTCTCCAATACCGTACAAGTTGCTACAGAAGATATTACTTCATTCTTTTTGATGGATGAAAAATATTCCGGCCAGGCTCGATGGCTCAGCCTGTAATCCCAGCACTTTGGGAGGCCGAGGTGAGTGGATTGCCTGAGTCCGCAGGTTCGAGACCCGCCTGGGCAACTTGAAGAGACCTCATCTCTACAACAAATCAAAAATTAGCCGGGTGTGGTAGCGCGCGTCTGTAGTTCCAGCTACTTGGAAGGGTGAGGCGGAAGGATCGCCAGAGCCCAGCAGGTCGAGGCTGCGGTGGCCAGGAGCAGCCATTGCACTCCAGTCTAGGTGACAGAGTGAGACTCCAACTCAAAAAAAAAAAAGAAAAGAAAAATATTCCACAGTGTATATACACCACATTTTCATCATCCATTGATCAGTTGATAGGCATTTAGGTCGATTCCACATCTTTGCAATTGTAGTTTGTGCTGCAGGCATCTTTTTTCTATAACAACCTCTGGTCCTTTGTGTAGGTATCTAGTAGTGGAATTGCTGGATCAAACGGTGAATCTACTTTTAGTTATTTGAGTAATCTCCATACCGATTTTCACAGAGGTTGTACAAATTTACACTCCCACCAACAGCGTATAAGTGTTCCCTTTTTTCCACATCCACACCAGCATCGATTGTTTTTTGATTTTTTAATAATGGCCATTCTAACTGGTGTAAGGTGATATCCCATTGTGGTTTTGATTTGCATTTCCCTGACAATTAGTGATGTTGAACATTTTTTCATATGTTTGTTTGCCATTTGTATATCTTCTTTTGAGAGACATCTGTTCATGTCATTTGCCCACGAGCATGTTTTATGTTAAAGAGAAAAAATGATTTCTGTACCATAAAATATAAGAATATCTCAACTCCCCAAACAATTGTGCCAGGGTTTTAAAAATCTGTACCTGTGTTTGTTGTCAAGTATCATATGTTACCAAATGGTAACCCACAGAAATGTTCAAAGAATCTATTCTCATAAAATAAGATATCCAGGAAGTTAATTAAGTAAACATTGAAAAAAAATCAGATTTTGCCAAATGGTAAACCAGCAATATGCTTAAAGAGTCTATTTTCATAAAAGAAAATATTCTCAGGAAGTTGATTGAATAAATATTGAAAAAAACAAAACATAGAATAAACCAGGAAAGGAGATGCTTTTTGGTCCGGGCCACACTAACTCTAACCCAGGAGTGTAATGAGAGGAATAGAGAATATAGACGGCAGCTGGGAGGGGCTGACTCCAGGAAAGCAAAATCTGAAGCAGGGTAGGGGAAGACATGTCACTCAGAAATGTGTCACAATCTTTAGAATTTGGAAATTTTTAAAAATAGGTCTTGAATCAAATAACTGTGAAAAGTATGGCTGCCGAGTAGAATGTAAATGCTATAAACATTGACACAGTAAAAATAGTAGTTGGGAGGTGGGGAGGGGAAGGGAGGTGGAGAAAGGTGTTCAGAGTGCTAATTTCTTCATCTTTATAACAAGGAGTCTTTCAATACTGTCAGAAATGGAAACACAGACTTATAAAACACGCACAAAGATTTCCATGTCTTAATTTCTTTGTAGACTTCTTGCATAACCTTAAAAGGATCTTTTAAAAACTAATAACTCTTAAGGTAGAGAAGCACTTATATTAGTTAAACAATTTCAATACATTCACTTCTTTTTCTTCTAATTTTATATAAAACCTAAAATTAATATTTGTGTTAAAAGCAACATGTTGGGCTGGCTCTATTGCATGAAATTATTGCTTTCTCTCTATCTGCACATAGAGTATATGAGAATAGAATGATGAACACCTAGTGATACAGTAGAAAACTTCTGAGAGGTGAAATTTAGGGTTGAAGAATTTTGCTCTTTCCTATGCTTCTATAAGTTTGCAAAAAATCTTCATCAAAAGTAAAAAGTATAGATATGCTCAGTCAATTTTATTATTTCATGTGGATTGACTTAGAGTATTTGTTGAATAGTGTTAACATAGGTAGATGTTCTGAGTAATGACATCCTCTTCACAGAAAATTCATTCTTTTTATTGTAATGAATTTGAGACAAGGGGCCTTCTTTTTTAGCATGTCACCTATTGGCTGATTGATGTAGAGCAATCAGTCTCTTAAAAGACCTGGAGGAAGCCAGAAAAGGTCCCTTAGCCCTACCTAGTTTCATGTTTTAAAACTGTATCTTGTGGCCAAGTGCGGTGGTTCAAGCCGATAATCCCAGCATTTTGGGGGGTTGAGGTGGGAGGATCCCTTGAGACCAGGAGTTCAAGATCAGCCTGGGCAACATAGCAAGACCCTGTCTTTATGTAAATAAAAACATTTAAACAAACAAACAAACTGCCTCCTGGTATTCACAGCCTTATGGAATTTGGTGCTGATTATATAACAAATTAGAAATTGGCTTAAAAGGTAGACAATTGGGAACAAGAAAACAATGACACCCATAGAAAGGCAAAAAGTAAGCTTATTAAACAAATAAGATATTGAGAATATCTTAAATGTCAGTGTCAAGGAGACCATCATATCAATTAGTATCATGATAGGAAAATGTATTTTGTTACTGAAATCTAGTATAACAATTATCATTTTATTCTTACTTACAGGAAGTTCAGTCCTTAAGCTAACAACAAAAATGGCTATCTTCTTTCTAAAATTTCCTAAAGAAGGAATGTTTCCATAAATTTCTTGGCAAACTATGTCCACATGTCTAAATTCTGATGGTCAGTGATTACAACTCAACAATTAAAATCTAGGCATTCAGTTCCAAGGGAAGCTGTTTCTGTTTCATTATATCATTATAAAATGGGTTCCCAGAATTTTCTCCCCTATGCTAACTTTTTTTCTCCCCCAGACAGGGCTTTGCTCTGCTGCCCAGACTAGAGAGAAGTGATGTGATCATGGCTCACTGCATTCTCCAACTTCTGGCCTTAAGCAGTCCTGTCTCAGCCTCCCAAAGTGCTGAGATTACAGGCATGAGCCACCATGCTTGGCCAGCAATCCCCTCTAATCATTTTTGCAAAAGCTTTTTCTTCCATGTATTAAAACACCCAATAAGGGAGTTGGCATCAGGCAGTAAATGAATATTCAGCAAGCTCACTTTCTAATTGGTCAACTAAATGAAAACTTGTAGGGGCTTGCAAGAGCAAGTTTGATGTGTGTCTGTTATCACCAAATCTACCCAGTGCATATCAAGGGTTGGAATTTCAAAACAGGAACTTCTACAAGGTCATTTTCCTCAAAGTATTTGAAAACCACTGCTTAAGCATGGCTACTTACATTTGTAAAATATTTAATATTCCCATGAGAATTTGAGGGAGCAGTCTCTATCCCTGGTCTCCTGGAATAGGATAGGGAAGAACATTAAGTCGGAGTTGGAAAACTTTGTGCACACCTTATAGCTGTTTGATAAGTACAAGGGCCTGAGCAATTCATCATTAAATATCAGAGAATTATCAGTTTGAAAAGATCTCTGGATTAGGAGGTCGCACAGCACTGGGTTCCAATTTTTCCTTGATCCATCCTGTTCTCTGGTAGCTAAATTACGTCACCCTTATCTGTCTGGGTTTTCACATTTGTCAAAATAAGTCCTTACTGTGCCTTCCAAGTCTGACTTAATTAAAAGTTCTGAACCAACTAAACAAGGTCAGTAGAGCATAAAAGGATATATCTAGTAGGGAGGCAGCCTGATATAATGAGAACGCTGGAACAGTGGGTCCTGAGAGAGATCAAATCAGCACCACCATTCATGAAGAGGAACAACAGGGTACCAAGTCCTGTGCACTTAACAGACAATAAGTGCCATAGCAGGAACCCATGCAGAATATGAAACATCGCAAAGAAATGAGAAGCCCATCAGGAGACTGAGGTAGGAAGATCACTTAAGCCCAAGAGTTCAAGACCAGGTTGGGTAACACAGTGAGAACCCCATCTCTTAATTTATTTTTTTTAATACAAGAAATAAGAAGCCCAGCTTAATATATCTGTGTCACACTAGCACCAAAAAAAATATTTTCCTGTAGGCTTTATAAATAAAACAGTTACCTCAGGGTTGGAGATCTACTCTTTTATTCATCCAAGGAGGACTCTGACTTCTCCAGAACGCATAATACAATCCTTTTGCAGCTACAGCTCTGCCCAGTGCTGCTAGAGGTGATGCGAGGAGAAACATGGACAGAATCCAAGTTTTGGTGAAATCTAGGACCCCAGGCGTAATTTTAAATTGTCCTTAGTGTGGAAAGAATAATATGATTTCATGAAGTAGGTATTTGACTATGCTATACCTACCATACCCACATATTCCTCATTTCTATCCATAAACCCCTGTACACACATGTGCACCTACATTCACATGCATGCCCACTGCCAGCTCAATCTTGTTTCTTTTGAAGATGTATGTTTACCCTCTCAAAAATGTATGAGGCCGGGCACGGTGGCTCACGCCTGTAATCTCATCACTTTGAGAGACCAAGGTAGGAAAATTGCTTGAACCCAAGAGTTCAAGACCAGCTTGGGCAACATTGTGAGATCTCATCCCTACCAAAAAAAATTTAAAAAGTAGAAGAAGAAAAAGAAAAATATATATATTAACTGGGCATGGTGGCACATGCCTATTGTCCCAGTTACTCAGGGCCTGAAGTAGAAGGATCGCCTAAGCCCAAGAGTTCAAGGGTGTGGTGAGCCATGATCATGCCACTGCACTCCAGTCTGGACAACAGAGTGAAATCCTATAGTCCAGGAAAACCCATTTGGCCTTCAGGGTCAACCACTGCTCCAGTGGATAACACTGCAGTCAGCAGGTCAACCTGAGAATAAAAATTAGAAGAATAAAATGGCCCCAATCTAGTCAGTTAACCATGAGACCTCTCTCTCCAGACTCTTTACCAGGGAGATGCATGTGAGAATTTGTTAGTCGATGACAAAGTTTTCCATGTGCACCAATTCTAACACAATTCTGCAGCACTCAAAACTCCCGAATATATATCTGGACTAGGTAGCGAATGGGCTAAGCATTTTTCAGAAAGGAAACTTGAATTCTACACTTATAGGGTTCAAAGTATTCAGAGTTCTTATTAGATCTGCTTTCAAACTCCAAAGATAAAATAGCTCTCAGTCAAAGAAGTGGAAGTGAGTATATTAAACTTCACACTAGCCTGCGGCACTCCTTCTTCCCTTATTTGTTTATTATATATACCTGGCTTCATTTTGAAAAACAATTGCCGCTGAGTGGGAAAATTTACACAGAACCAATCAGTCTTGTGTCATGAGATGCTCATGAGTAAACTACCTCCCTGCCTCTGGCCCTGTAAGCTGACTTGAAAGCATCCTATCAGGAGACAGTGGCAGAAAGACCAACCCCATTCCCCCAGCAGACAGTGAGCAATACAGACCTGGGAGTCTCCTCACTTTTTGCACAGATCTCTTCTTTAACTCCCTGGATCTGCAAGAACTTAGAGAATCCCTCTGGTCCCATGATTTGGTGTTTGTCCCTGATTTCCACAGGGTTTGAATCCTGACTTTTTTTCTTTTTCCAGTTCTCAGCATGATTCTTCAGTTATTAAGTTCCACCCAACTCTGACTCCACAGACTCCAACTTCTAACAGAGCCTTTTGACCTGTACCACTTTTTATTCAACTGCACTGGCCCAGGCCAAAACCGGGTGTGATAGCATCAGAAAGAGATACTTCGAGACTCAGTTGGACTCACTTCCAAGATTCAGCCTCTCCTTCCCTCTTGGACTTTGGTCCTGGCTCAGGCTTTAGTTTCCTTATCTGAAAAATGGAGATTATATGTGCTCTGCCTACACTTATGAGTTTGTCATATGGGTCAAATATGATGAAATGAATGTGAATATACTTTCAAGCCATAAGAAAAAAATAGATGTACATGGATATTTCCAAAACTTAGACTTTATTCTGGTTAACTTTTAACCTGTAATATCACATTTTTAAAAACTTCTTTGTCAGAAAAAGAAATTTGTTCTGTCACTGATTTGCTGTGTGAGTTTGTGTAAGTTCTTCGACCTCTTTGAACCTCAATTTTCTTAACTGTACTCCTTTCTTTGAAAGAAATGGGCAGGGTGGCATGTGCCTGTAGTTTCAGATACTAGGGAGGCTGAGGTTGGAGGATCACTTGAGTTCAAGAGTTCAAGACCAGCCTGGGTAACATTGTGAGACTTTTTCTCAAAAGAAAAAAGGAAGGGAGGGAGGGAAGGAAGGAGGAAAGGAGGGAAAGAAGGAGGGAGGTTAGGAGGGAGGGAGGGAGAGACAGGAAGGAAAGAAGGAGAGAGGCAAGAGGAGGGAGAGAGAGGAAGGAATGAAGAAGGGAGGGAGGGCAGGAGGGAGAGAGAGAGGAAGGGAGGGAGGAAAAGAAAAGGAGGGAAGGAGAGAGAGAGAGAAAGAAAGAGTGGGGGAGAGAGAGAGAGAAAAGAACCTCTTTAACATGAGGAAAATTAGAACACTGGGCTATTTTACAGAGCCCAAGGACAGGAAGTACAGTCTGGCCTCACAAGCAAAGAGAACCAAGAAACACAAAGCCCTCAGAAATTCAGACAATCTGTCACTTCATCTCCTTGTGACCTCATGAGTGATCATGTGTATGTCTCTTTAAAGACTGGATTTCATAACATATCCAAGCAGATAACAATAAATGTTACCCCTTCAATCAACTGGTGAGCCAACTATTCTGTCCTGGGAAAGAACAGCTGATTGGCCCAACTTAAGTCCAACATCTACCCATGATATGTTCATTTAAGGTCAGGAGACCTTTGGGAGGCTGAGTTGAGTAGAGGTGAGACCTCAACTCTACAATAAATCAAAAAATTAGCCAGATGTGGTAGCGCACGCCTGTAATTCTGGCTACTCGGAAGCCTGAGGCGGAAGGATCCCAGAGCCCAACAGGTCGAGGCTGCGGTGGCTGGGAGCAGCCACTGCACTCCAGTCTGGGCCACAGAGTGAGACTCCAACTCAAAAAAAAAGGTCAGGAGAATGATGTCCTAGTGAAGCACGGCCACTGGGTCTAACATATGAGTGAGAAGCGATTTTCAGAGACAAAGGAGATGGGGATCAATAAAAAATCAGAAATGTGTTGTAGTGGAGGCTGGACCCCACCATTCAACTCCCCATTCGGAACTGAATGACTCATTTCCTCAGTTTCTGTGAGTGCTTCCTGCGGACAGATGAGTTGTCAGCACTCTCTGGCAGTTGTCCTTGAAGAAAGAACCACCTTGCTTAGTTGAAGTTCACATCCCTTCCCAGAGGCAGCACACATCCAATGATTGCTTATTGCCTGGGAGTGGGATGAAAGACCACTCCAGCTCCAGAACTTTCCATGAGATTGCTGCGATCTTTGTTATAATAACATTGCAGCCCAACTTCTCTTCCTACAGGTATCAAGCCACGAACACTCCCTAATTAATTCCCACATGCCATTCTCCATCTCAGGCCTGCTTCCTGGAGAGTCCAACCTGCAAAATGTGAGCAACATATGTGTGACTCGGAAATGCAATTTTAGGATGGGATGACTGTCACATGATGCATTCAATTCAAAGGTGTTTAATGCATGCCAGTTTCTTTTCCAACTCTCAGCTATCCCAGAGGACAATGTCACAGCCAACCTGTCATTAAAGTCTCCAGGATCAGGGTCCCTTTCTGCGTGACTCTGATTTGAGACCAGAAATGACAATTACGCAGCCATAAAAAAGAACAAAATCATATCCTTTGTAGCAATATGGATGGAAAAACATCATCCCAGGTAAACTAACCCAGAAATAGAACACCAAACACTGCATGTTCTCACTTATATGTGGGAGCTAAATGGTCATAAAGATGGAAATAATAGACACTGCGACACTAAAAGGGGGGAGGGTGCAAGGGGGGGTTAGGGTTCAGAAGTCATCTACCGGGTAGCACATTCACTGTCCGGGGAATGGGCCACCTGAAGCCTGATGCTAACCAGTATGCAATATGCCCGTGTAACAAAGCATGCACGTGTATCCCCTGAATCTAAAATAATATAAAATAAAACTTGAAAGAGTGAAAATAAATTTAAAAAAGAAATGACAATTAAGCCCAGGATCTGCTTCCTTCTATCAAATGACCAGAGTCAAGCAGAGCTTCCGCATCTGGGCCAAAAAAAGGAAGCAAAAGATATTGCCTGTCAGCAGCCTTGGGTCCTGCTCTTCCCCCAGTACCACCTGCATTATCCCACCAGGCCACTAGAGTGTGGATCTACTGACATTATCGCACATCATTTTTTGAAGGTTAATCAGCCAGAATGCATCAAATGACCACTCTGTGCCAGACGCACATATATGTGCACAAGGGAGGTCTGGCTTTGTAAAAATAAAATCAGCAAGACAAGACACTGTACGGATAGATAAGTGTCCAAGATTGGAACAAACCACAGATAGAGGCTTTTAGAAAAAACAAAACAAAAAAAAAACACCATCTTGTCTTGCTGAGGAGATAAGGGAATGTTCTGTGGGGAGATACCATCTGGGACTTGAGGAATAGAATGGATTAATGGATTTAGAACTTTTGATAGCGGGAGAAGATAAAGAGGCATTGCAGAAGCAGGTGCTTTTGCCTACAGAAAGGGACAATGTCAGGGCCCCCAGGTTGTTGTGCAGAAAATCCTAGAGCCCAAAAGAAAATAAGGGCCCCGGAGTTGTTCGGGCTACAACCCAGAACAATTGAGGAACAGTGAACAGTATGAAGTGCTGATGATTTAAGCAATCTGACAGCCCCCAGACTCTGGGAAGAGATTGGTGGGATGAGATGACTAAGTTCCATAGACCTCACTTGGTTCTTCTTCCGGGAAAGCTGTGCAGCCTGGCACCAGAATTTGAGTTCTGCAGTCTAGAATCACATTAAGTCAGATCATTTTCCTAGGCATATCAAAAAGGAAAAAACTAAAGTGTAGTTGTGCTCTAGACCTCAGAGAACTCAAAGATCAAATCAGAGACTTGTTAAGAAGACTAGATATGTCTGAGTACGTTGGCTTATGCCTGCAATTCCAGCACTTTGAGAGGCTAGAGGCCAGGAGCTCAAGACCAGCATGGGCAACATAGTGAGATCCTTTCTCTATAAAATTTAAAAACAACAAGAAAACTAACTAAATGCTCTGAGCCATGCAATGGGCTAGGCACTGAGCTAAGTGCTTTGTAGTCGAGGTAGAACAAGATTAACTTTCACAACAGCCTGTAAAGTTGCTGCTGAACTATTCCCATTTATATATGGAAAATTCAAGGCACAGAAATATCAAGTCACTTTCCCATGACCAAAGAACTAGTAAGCAAAGAAGCCAGAGCTCAAACCTGTATGGTCCATCTCCAGGGTCTGTGCTTATAACTTCTTCATTCTACATCATTATTGTTCCAATATCAAGATGAGAGCAATGTAGCATAAGGCTTAAAATAAGACCCTATATTAAGTGTTGTCTTAATATATAGTGGAATTTTTTTTTGAGGTGGGGTCTTGTTATATTTCCCCAGATTGGTCTCAAACTCTTGCTTTCAAGTGATGCCCCCACTTCAGCCTGCTGGGTAGCTGGGATTATAGGCATGGATTTGGAGAAATTCTCAAATGGCCTTACCACAAGTTCCCCTCCAAACTATGCTCCAATGGGTGAAACCCCCTAGTCAAACAATCCTCCTTATTATGGAAGCAGGCACAGTCCCTGTTTATCCCAGACTAGCAAGTTTTTCTGTTCCCTTCTAGTCCACCAAATTATTTAAACAAGCTAATCACTTCCTCCTGTAGGAACCAACAGACACCCCACCTTTTTGATACTATAAAGCCTGCCTGCTCAGCCCCTGGTTATTCACTCTGTTCCTGAGTGCAATTATCCCTGGCACAGCATCCTCCTCCCCAGGGCTGTGATTGTATGTGGCTGGTAAATGGCTGTCAAGCTCTTCTGTCTAGTTAGGGTTCAAGTGTTGGGCCATGCCCATATCCCTGGGGCAGGAATTCGCCTAACTCTCACCAACAGGTTGAATAGCAGATTAAAGCAAGCCAAGCTGGAAAGGAGAGACAATACCAAATGGACAGTGGCTAGTGAGATGCCAGAGTGGAATGTGGGACAACAACAATGGTGAAAACAGAGAAGATCAAAATACTGACCACACATGATTTAGCAGTGTGTGCATGAGAGAGAGAGAGAGAGAGAGAGAGAGAGAGAGAGAGAGTGTGTGTGTGTGTGTGTGTGTGTGTGTGTGTGTTTCTGCGTGTGTGTGTCTGTGTGTGTGTGTGGTGAGTGAAGTGTTGTTTGTAGAAGCAGCTCCATCAACGTTGTGAAGCTGGGCTTTAGAAAAACATTTAAATGAGGCAGGAATGAGTAATTGACGATCATAACTGTGATTATAAGGCATAATTACAATTAGCTGCACAAGAGTGTTAATCATGAAAATAATTACATGTCAGTTTTCCTCCTAAAGAAGAGAGAATGTAATTAAGTGGCCCAAAGGGGGCAAGGAAAACACATCTCTAGGTGATATAGGTAGGGGGTGAAGGGGTAAAGCTTTCTCAGTGCTTACAATGCATCCACCAATTCCTTTCACAAAAAGGAAGTAGGTAAGAAGAAACTGACTTGAGCCCTTTCTTCCAAAGTAAAACAAACTTGAGGTGTGAGGTAGAAGAGTGTAGTGATGAAAAGCCAGATGGCCTTGAATTTAACTTTATTTTTTATTTTGCTAGTTACCAGCTCTATGACATTAGACAAGTTATTTAATTTCTCTCTGGGCCTCAATCTCCTCAATAGTAAAATAATAATTCATACACACCTCTCTGAGTTGTGTGAAAATCAAGTTTGTAAACTACTTGCTTACGTGTCTTATACACAATAAATTCTCAATAAATGTCTGCTGTTATTATATAATAAGGAAAGGAAAAATAGGATAGAGAAAATTTTCATCATGTCTTGGCTAATTTTTCAGCTTTAGTGCCTATTTGAATTCAGAGAGAACCAGCCTCCTAATATTCTCGTACCTCGGAAATTTTTATCTTTTTCAAATAAGGTCCTACCTTTGACATCCCTGAAATCTTATGATTTTAAAGCATGAGATTGGGTGTGCACTTATACAACCTGTGTTCCTTGGAGCTGTGAGTTAAAACAGGTCATTCTAGAGCCTCTTACCTCCTGATCCAGTAGGTTTGTGCCCCCTCAAATACCATCTTCCAAGCGGTTCCCAATCCATTTACCCTATTCATCTATTCATTTGTTCATTTTCGTAATAAAGACAATAGATGTGTTGTATGTAACTGTGTGTATTTTTTTTTTTTTTTTTTTTTTTTTTTTTGAGTAAGAGTCTCTCTCTGTTGCCCAGGCTGTAGTGCAATGGCACACTCACCGCCACCACAGCCTCGACCTGCTGGTCTCAGGTGATCCTTTCACCTCGGCCTTCCAAGTTGCTGGAACCACAGGCACGTGCCACCACACTAAGCTAATTTTTTTATGTATTGTAGAGACGAGGTCTTGCCAAGTTGCCCAGGCTGGTCTCAAACCTCTGGGCTCAGGCAATCTTCTCGCCTCCGCTTCCCAAAGTGCTGGGATTGCAGGTGCAAGCCATGGCACCGGGCTCACGTTAATATGATAACCTTTTGTTTATGTTTCAGCAGAGCATTGAAGCCAAAGGACACTGCATTCTTAAGTTAATTCCTTGAAGAAATCTAAAAGAAATTGAGACAGAATTCTTGCATCAATCACCCCAATTTTTTGCCTCTTCTCGTATCCGTATGCTGTACCATGCCATATCCTCCCACCATAACTCAGAACTTCTGAACTTTTAGCCATGTGACTTGCTTTGATGAATGGCATATCAGCAAACATGCCACAGGCTTGATACAAGCAAGGGTTTAAAGAGTGCTTGCATAATTGAACTTACTTACACTCTTGGTCCCCTGTCAATGTCATGAGAACACACCCAGCAAGCCTTCTGGAGGATGCAAATCACATAGAGCAATGACCCCAGTCAAGCCCATCCCAAATCAGGAAACAGCCAGTTGACCCCCAGACAGGTGAGCAAGCTAAGATCAGCAGAACCCCACTCGATCACCCCAAATACATAAGCTATAAATACACATCTTGTATGCCACAGAGTTTTTGTGGTTTTCTGCTACACAGAACTATTGTCACAATAAATAGTTGCTTTTGCCGGTGGCGGCGAGCGTGGAGAGGGCGCCACGACGGCCTCGGGCACACTGCGAGAGTACAGGGTGGTGGGACACTGCCTGCCACCCCCAAGTGCCACACGCCCCCGTTGTACCGCACGCGCATCTTCACCCCCAACCATGTGGTCGCCAAGTCCCGCTTCTGGTGTTTTGTGTCCCAGCTGAAGAAGAAGAAGTCCTCGGGGGAGATCGTCTGCTGCGGGCAAGCGTTCGAGAAGTCCCCCCTGCGAGGGAAGAAGTTCGGCATCTGGCTGCGCTATGACTCGCGCAGCGGCACCCACAACATGTCCCGCCAGTACCGCAACCTGACCACGGCGGGTGCCGCCACCCAGTGCTACCGAGACATGGGTGCCCGGCACCGCGCCCGTGCCCACTCCATCCAGATGGTGAAGGTAGAGGAGATTGCAGCTAGCAGGTGCCGCCGGCCAGCGGTCAAGCAGTTCCACAACTCCAAGATCCAGTTCCCCCTGCCCTACCGTATCCTGCATCGCCAGCACAAGCCACGCTTCACTGCCAAGAGGCCCAACACCTTCTTCTTCTTCTAGGGCCTCCCGGCCCCCAATAAACCCCAGAACACCCGGGGGGGAAATAAATAGTCAAAAACTTTACAATAATCATTTAGAGCCGGGCTCGGTGGCTCAGTCTGTTATCCCGCGCTTGGGGAGGCTGAGGTGAGTGGATTGCCTGAGCCCGAGGGTTCGAGACCCGCCTGGGCAACTTGGCGAGACCTAATCTCTACAATAAATCAAAAATTAGCTGGGCGTGGTAGCACGCGTCTGCAGTTCCAAGTACTTGGAAGGCGGAGGCGGAAGGGTCGCCGGAGCCCAGCAGGTCGAGGCTGCGGTGGCCGGGAGCGGCCACTGCACTCCAGTCTGGGTGACAAAGTGAGACTCCAACTTAAAAAAAAAAAAAAAAATCATTTAGATCGCTAAACCCATCGCCCACACTGAGGGAGTAAAAGTGGACGAAGAAGAGAGATTTACAAGCATAATCGCCCTGGAGAGAACAGTACTATGTGCCCCACTCCCAAGTCAAGGAAGAAGGATTCCAGCAGGACCACCCAGAGAACTGCAGTTTGGGGGCTATGAACTGCCAGCTGGCTGTTAACAAGTAAGCAGAAGGAGGCAGACTACAATGGCACCCACATGCAAACCCAGAATTTGTTAGAGTAAAAGATAGACGAGGATTCCCTGTACCAGAGTTGGTTTACTCAACCTCAGCACTATGGACATTTTGAAACAGATAATTCTTTGTTGAGGGGGGCTGTTCTGTGCACTGTAGGATTCTTAGTAGCATCCCTGGCCTCTACCCACTAGATGTCAATTACATTTCCTAGTTGTGATGACCAAAATGCCTCCAGACAGTGACAGATGTCCCAGGGGACACAAAATCATTCCCACTGAGAACCACTGCACAGGAAAGATAATAGCAAAATTCCTGAGGGCTCTGGAAAGGTGACTATCCAGAATATAGGTGCCTCTGGCTGCAACAGGGGAGCAGTAGTATGAGGCCTCTGGCAAAACAGGGAGGCAGGGAGTCTCCAAAGAACCAACAGAGAGAGAGATTCTCTTTTAAACATCTGCCAAGCTTAGAGGGCTGGAAGCCAGCTTCCAACAGCGGCTGTTAAGTAACATTCTGCTTCCCTCGTCCCTCCATCTGGCCTCCCATCTCCAATCTGGAGAGGTCAGAAATAACAACTAGTCAGAACAGGAAATATAGGAGGAGGTGACCACACCCTCTTCCTTTTCTCTGGGTTTCTTCAGGCACCTGGCTAGGGCTGGAGGAGGTGGGTGAAGTATTCACTGTGGTTAGAACTGACCTACTGGTTATTATAAGGCAATAGACCTTCTATTTTCTGAATTTAGGCGGTGTTTATCATTTAAAACAAATGTTACATTTTATACTATGTAGGAGTGACCAGAAAACTCAGGGGAATACCTGAGCTTTTATCTAGTGGCAGGAAAACTAGATGTAGTGAATAGGTTTAAGAGGCAGTTGCCTTATGGTTAATTCCCATTAACCTCCATAGTTCAGAGGACCAGATGCGCATGCCTCCTTGTGGAATCCCTCATCACCACAAGACTACACCCTAGACCTTATTTCTCTCTCACACCCAGAAATCTCTTCTCCCTTACAATACAGCCTCCCACAGCCTCAACACATACACAGCAGTGTCAACCAACAAAACCACCAACCATTACACAGGCTGCACGCAACAAAACTGAATGCCAGCTCTTTGCTTGAGTCCTGTCAGGCCCCTCAGAATGCCAGACAGTGATGGTTTGAACCTGACCCTGATTGTTAAGACTGTCCCCTCCACAGTGGCATGGTCCAGGCCCATCCTGAGGGCAGTGGCTTCATTTGAATCCCTCCACCGCCTTGCTCCTTGCAGCGAGGTCAACCAGCAGGCCACAAGTCATCAGTCAGTAAGACAGGCTCCCATGGGGCGAGCATCATGAATCACAGAAGCCTCCTCCTCCGGGTGCCAGGGTGACAAGGTCCTGTAATTTATCTCACATGAAATGAGCTGGATTATTTGAATAGGCTGGAGGAAAGCAGTCCATTAATTCTCAGAGATAGCTCGTGGCTCTTGAGGGTTTTATTCTATACCCACATAACTGACATCTTGCCTCTGTCTCCTTTCCTGGATACTAATGGCATGTCGAGGGCTCAACTCACACTCCCCAGATGACCTGATGCCTCAGACCACCCTGCATGCAGGGAGAGTAAAAAGGCCATTTGGCCTTTCAGCATTTTGTGGGTGACCCACAGGCTCTTTTTGTACCACAGGTCCTGGCAAACTTCCGCCCTCTTTCAGAAGATGATTTCACTGGATACTAAAAGCACAATCCATTTTTTAAAAGAAAATGAAACATTGAACTTCATTTCAATAAAAAACTTTTACCTGAAAAAAAAAAAAATCATGAGGAGGATGACAAAATAATCTCCAGACTGGGAAAAAATGCAAGCGGCATATTCAATGAAGACCTCGTATCTAAAATATATAAAGAACTCTCAAAACTCAACAATTAAAAAAACAAAATCCAATTATAAAGTGGGTAAAATGCATGAAGAGACATTTCATTGAAGAGGATATACAGATGGCAAATGAGCACATGAAAACACATTCAATATCAATAGCCATTAAGAAAATGCAAATTAAAGCCACAATGATCTATCACTACATACCTATGAGAATCACTAAAGTGAGAAACAGGGAAAACACCAAATGCTGACAATGATGCAGAGAAACTGCATATATTCCTGGCGGGAATGTAAAATGACACAGCAACTCTGAAAAACAGTTTGTCAGGTTGTTTATAAAACTAAGCGTGTACTTACAATATAATGCAAAGTTGTACTCCTGGGCACTTATCCTGAGAAATGAAAATGTATGGACACACACACACACACAAAATCCTGTACATAAATGTTCATAGCAGCTTTAATTGTAATAGCCAGGAACTGGAAATAAAATGTCCTTCAACAGAAGAATGATTAAACACACAGTGATTGATCCACACCATGGAATATTACACTACACTAAAAAGGAATGAACTACTGATACATGCCACAACTTGGATGCGTTTTGAGGGCATTACACTAGAACCAGGAGGTAGATAGATGTTATTAATGTGGTAAGTTGTGCTGCTGCTTCTTTCTTTGATGTCTGAAGGCTGGGCAACCCCACCCTATAACAAAAAGGGAGTCATAGTGAATCAGAAATGTAAACTTTGCTTTCTTTAAAATAAAAAAAAAAGGGAAGAAGAAAAGTGCTTCTCCCCACAAGGACATGCTCAGCATCAAAAAAAATAACCTGATCATATAAGAAGGGGGACCTCAAAAAAAAACAGAATTGCCTTTTTTGGAGGGTAGACCCCTTGTACTAACAGTACAGGCTGGGAAAAAAATATTTGCCCCTGTATATCTGGCAAAGGCCTAATATCTAAAATCTACAAGGAACTCAAACATGCCGAAAGAAAACAAACAGCCCAATTAAAAAGTAGGCAAAACACATGAATAGACACTTCACAAAAGAAGATATACCGACAGCCAACAGACACATGAAAAAGTGCCCAGCCTCACTAATCATCAGAGAAATGCAAACCAAAACTATATTGGGATACCACCTAACCCCAGTAAGAATGGCCATTATTAATGAAACAAACAACAGATGCTGGTGAGGATGCAGAGAAAAAGGAACACTTCTTCACTGCTGGTGGGAATGCAAACCAGTGCGACTTCTTTGGAAAACAGTGTGGTAATTTTTAAAAGAACTGGACATTGGCCTTCCATATGATCCAGCAATCCCCCTGCTGGGAATATACCCAGAGGACCTCAAATCATTCTACAAGAAAGATACTTGCATATACATGTTTATTGTAACACTATTCACAATAGCAAAATCATGGAACCAACCATGCTGCCCATCAAAATTGGACTGCATAAAAAAAAGTGGTACATATACACAATGGAATATTATGCAGCAACTTGGGTAGATTTAGAGTCGATTATACTCAGTGATTGATCACAGAAACAAAGAACAAAGTACCACATGTTCTCACTCATAAGCAGACCCTGAACATTTACCATAATACTATAAGAAAAGAATCAGCAGTAGTGGAATACTGCCGGGGGAGGAGAGGGAGCAACACAAAATCAATAAGGGTACTAGAACTCAAACCAGGCACCGTGGGGACCAAAGGGAGGCCTAAACTTTACCTGTACGATGACCACTTGTTTATGTAATCCTAAATTGTACCCCACATCTTTACAATTAAAAAAAAAAATAGTGCAGGCTTCCCTGCTAGGTAAGTGTTCTGGAAACTCATCAGCATCAGCTAGCATTGTTGTGACAGGCTGTGTTCAGCTTCAGTGAATTTTTTTGGAGATTCTTTCAATGTGTTTGCCCATTTCATGATGCGTGATTTATGAGTGCACCTGCCCACACTGTACTGAGTGTTCAAGAGTTTTTGACCAAAAATGGCATGACCCCCATGCCCCACCCACCCTGTTCACCTGATCTCACCTCAGTGACATTTTTTGCTTGTTTGTTTCCCCAGA